>NC_056691.1:22382500-22605000 GCF_018350215.1 Panthera leo | reverse complement strand
AACTATGTTTTCCCCTGTGGTGTACAAAGATTCACCCAAAATTCTTTTTCTAGTAATTGGGATCTTCTCTTTGTAGCAGGGAACTTCACTTCTGCTTTGACTCTCCTTCTCTGGTCTTATCATCATTAATACGCATTATTTTGGTTTGATTCATCCCAGCCTTTCTCTGGGATTATGATTCTTGTGTAAACTGTATGTTCTGCAAGTACAACTCGGGATGCAAACAAAACACTTAACGCTTTATCCTACGTCCTTAACATTTATTCATTGGTGATTATCTCCTACCTCTCCTCCTGGTGAAAACTACATAAACTGTAGACTTTTTGTTTATTTTCACTAATTGACAGTTCCACCATTCCTTGGTGTTGCAAACAGACCCTTGATTTAGTAATTTGAATGTTCAGACTTGAGGAGTAATCAAAACTTCCAGTCTGACTTGTTTGTGGTAGGCAAATTTCTAAGAATGACCTCAGTGACCCCAAGTATTGTATAACCCTCTTCCTTTTGAGAGTGGGTGATATGGGAATACGAGAGATATTGGGATCTCTCCCAGATATTGAGATCTGGGAATATGATGAGATATCATTCTTATGATTGTGTTACTTTATGTGGCAAAAGGGAGATTATCCTCGTGGGGCAAATCTAATCACATGCTTCCTTTAAAAGCAAAGTTTTTTCTTGCTGTTAGTAGAAGGGGAAGTCAGAGATATTCTAAGCCCAAGAGGGACTCCATGTGCTTCTGTTGGTTTGGGGGCCACGTGCAAGGACTAGAGAACCGTAAGGAGCTGAGAGTGACTACCAGCCAATAGCTAGGAAATGGAGACCTCAGACCTATAGCCATATAGAACTAATTTCTGCCAATGACCTAATGAATTTGGAAGCAGATTCCTTTTCAGAGCCTCAAGATAAGAACCTAGCCAGCCAACACTTTTATTTCAGCCTTGTCATAATCTAAATAGAGAAACTAGCTGAGCCATGCTGGACTTCTGACCCACAGAACTGTGAGGTAATAGTGGATGTTGTTTTAAGCTGCTAAGATTGTAGTAATTTGTTACGCAGCAGTAGCAAACAAATACAGTTTTAAATCTCCCCTTTCCCTGCCAGGCCTTCAGTGGTGAAGGGGAACCTCTTGTCTTATCCTTTTCTTCTCTCCAGGCTCACCTTTTCCTGCGAGCTAACTGCTGTTTTGCTGGGGAGGGAGGATATAGGGTAGGAGGAAGAAGATGTAAAAAGTAGGACAGTTCTTACTAGGCTGTTGTCTTCTGCCTTCTGGGCCTGCAAAGGGTCCAAGTTGGTTTTGTTAGGGGCATTTTGCAGGGGTTTTGGAGGTTCTTTGCTGCCCTTCTCTTTTATAGCTCTTTTGGCCTAGACAGAGGCTTTCTTATTCTGAGTGCGCTTATTCTGAGTTCCTGTGTGAGCTTGCTTTCCTCCATGGCCCACTTTGGATCCATAAGAAACGTGTGTTCCTCACCCTCCACTACTGACACCCGTTACTGAAGTCAACACGGATTGCAGATGGATCTGTGCTGCTGTGCACTTCTGGCCTTACCATCAAAACAGTCACCTCTTCCCTTGCCCTTTCATTTTGTGGGCTGGAGTCAGGCCCCAGTGCACAGTCCGCTTTGTCTTTCAGGGGGATGAATCAGGCATCAGTTATTTTTGGGTCTTGGTGACAGGCAGTCCATTTCAAAGCTCTCTGAAGAGAACCCTTGCAGATTTTCTCCTTTAGAATGTGGAGAGAAGGCAACATTTCCTACCTCTTCCCCTAAGGGACGGGTGGTGCCGTGGGGCTAGGCTCTGGCTTTGCATAATTCTGGGGGCAGTATTCATACTCATTCAGTGTATTTAAACAGCTTCTGGAACTCTGGAACACATAGAACACATAGAATGCAATTGGAATGGTGTCCCTGGATTGTGCAGTGGGGTTCCCCTTGTGATGGGGATTCGCTATACGGCAGAACTTTTTTCTTAAAAAAAACCAAAAAAACCTTCACCAATCCTCTCTTTCTACTTTCTTTCCCTTTTATCTTCTCAAAGTGGATAGCTGGGGTCAAGACCAGTGGAACAGGTTCTCCTACATCACCATTGTAAATTCTGTGTATGAGAGGTCGTGTCTCATACTAGCTTTGGTATCTTGTCATATGAGCCCCTTATTGACAAATGTGATATCTACACCCTCTTACCCTTGTGTACCTGAGTATCCACATCAATGGCCAGCACCCTGAAGTACTCACTCAAGGAAAGCAGAGGAAGTGGAGGTTTAAAAAGTAACGTCTGGATTCGATGCCTAAGCCATGCTGCCCTCTCCCTCCACTTGCTAGCCAGAGGGTTCTTTACCATCTAGGAGCTGCAGCCTTTGGTGGTCAGACCTAGAGGCTTATAGCATATCTCTGGAGGGCTTTGGGTTCCTATCTCGGTCCTCAGTTGACTTTCCTACTGGCTACCTGTGCTCACTTTAAAGTTTTGTTTATTCCTGAGCGATTCTTATTCTCTGGGTGTGTGCCTGTGTGTGCATGTGTGCATGCGTGCGTGTGTGTGTGTGTGTATGTGTGTGTGTGTGTGTGTGTGTGTGTGTGTGTATGTGTCTTTTTTCATCTGTGTTTTCCCTCTCTTGGATGCTAGGAGCTTAGTGGTATTTCATTCAGGAAACCCAGCCTGGCCGACATCCATGATCACTCTCTCCTGCTTTTGCTTACCCACTGCCTACACTTCCTTCTTCTCAGTGTCTGCTTACCTTGTGCCAGGCCTAGGCCCTGGGAGATGAGTTTGTTGGCAAAACCTGCTGATGGAGAACATGAGTTCAGATGGTGACGCGGCTTTTTGACACAGCTGGCCCTCTTCATGTGGGTCACCAGCATTGCCAGAAACTCAGAGGCATCTTGTTCATGAGACTTAAAACAGCCGTTCTGAGTGATTGAGTGTCAGCCTCACAGGTTTTGAGTGAGAGTCTGCTTTAACCAACCAATGGTTTCCTAGTCTAGAAGATTGTACCTGGACAGCTTGCCTGAAAGGCATCTGAACATTTTTCTCTTCCTATCTGAGTCCTAACCTATTACTCTTTGGCTCCCAATTAGATTGATAGTACCTGCTTTCCTTTTCCAGAGTCTTTATCAAAACAGGTGTAGGAACCATTCACACTACATGACTGACAGTTTAGGTGTTAGGAGTCCAGGGTGTTTAAAACATTCAGTAACATGGGGGCGCCTGGATGGCTCAGTTGGCTGAGCACCAACTTCGGCTCAGGTCATGATCTCGCAGTTTGTGGGTTCAAGCCCCGCATCGGGCTCTGTGCTGACAGCTCAGAGCCTGGAGCCTGCTTTGGATTCTGGGTCTTCCTCTCTGTCTGCCCCTCCCCCACTCATGCTCTATTTCTCTGTCTCTCAAAAATGAATAAACATTATAAAAAAAATTTAAAAAATTCAGTAACATGGCTTTCAAATTTATGACATAAATCCACTGTGCTAGGTGAGAACTGGATGGTGTGTGTGTGTGTGTGTGTGTGTGTGTGTGTGTGTGTGTGTGTGTTTGTGCTGGCCCAGAATTAATCATCCTCTATTATGCAAGTCAAGCTTTTGTTTCCTTTCTTTCCTCTGAAGCTGTTGATAGGTCATTACCTTGGTGGAAATTGAAGATCTTCCCAAAGACTGAAAACCATGATGTCTACTCCAGGGTCTGCCTAATACCTGTGATTTCTTTTTATTTCTTTTTAAAATATTTATTTATTAAAGTTTATTTATTTATTTTGAGAGAGAGAGAGAGAGCACTCATGTGTATGCAGGGAATGGGCAGAGAGAGACAGAGAGACAGAGAGACAGAGAGACAGAGAATCCCAAGCAGGCTCTGCACTGTCAGCACAGAGTCTGATGTGGAGCTCGAATTTGCAAACCATGAGATCATGACCTGAGCCGAAGTCAGACACTTAACCAACTGAGCCACCAGGCGCCCCTGTTCTGACTTTAAAAGAAGAGAAGGAAATCTGACCTAAGATGTTTGGCTTTTTATTTTTTTTCCTTAAGCAGTTCCAAATTCCAAATTTTACTCTCCATTTAGGAGAGTGATCATGCCCTGGAATTGAAAGAAAGAAGGTGGGTTGGTGACAGGAAGTGGGATTTATAGCCTACCTTCTCCCAGGCTGGTTCTCCAAGAATCCTCAAAGAGCAACCCAAGGACAGGACAAATCACATGGTGACTTTACAGTGGACACAGACCCTTAAGTTTCAGGAGCAGATGTGAAAGCTGCCTCATTTGCTTATGGCTGTTATTCTGTTATAATAGCTCTTGCTTTTCAAACTGACCTGCAAATGAGTTCCCAACACAGATACTTGTCATTAGCTGGAGTGTGGGAGAGGAAGTGTGTAGTTTGTTATTGCCTGAATTAATCCCTGCACTCATTTTGTACCAGAAAGAACGCACTATTGGGAAACAGGCACACCCTGACTTGTATTCTGTTTCACAGGACACAGGACAAATGGCTTCTAAACTAATGTCCAGTGATGAAACAAGAGACTGGGCTCCTTTAATTGATAAGTGAGTCCCATTGTGAGCACAATAAAATATTTCCACAGCTTCCAAAGTCAGCCTAATTGGGCAGTAAAACAGAAGGGAATTAAACACAGGAAAACAAACCTAAAACAAAACATTATACAAAGCAATAATAATGTTAGTGCTAATTGTTCTCCATGTGGAGATATGAAACCTCTATGCCACCTTCCTTAGAAAGGAGGATGGTTTTGCTAAATTAAATGGGTTTGGCATAAACCAGACTCCTTTACACTGAATGCTTCGGTAAAGAGTATATTCGGAGAAGACATAAACTCTCAATGCATCATAAGGCAAAAGGCTGTAGGGAATAGTCCAATAAAAGGAAAAAAGTCTGCTCAATGAAAACACTTTACAAGTGAATATATATATTCACTCTAAAAGAGATATCTTAAACTCTAACAGAGGTTCCATTCAGGTGATAACAAGTCATGGCAGCAGTTACATGCATCTCCCCCTGGCCCTAACAGAGAGCCAAAATTGGAGGGAGTGCAATGTACAGGAAATTATAAGCACTTTATTCCCACTTTAACTAGATTTTCCCATTCTGTAAACACATGAGTTTCTGACATTCCAACCCATTCTGGGAGGAACGCATGCTCTTTGTCACTTTAACCATTTGGTCGCTCAATGAAAAGCATCACTATTGCCCTGCTCAACCCATTTAGCACCTCTAAAAGTCACTACATGGATTTAGTGATTAATGATGATTGATTTTTTCTTGCCAGCTTAATCGTCACACTTGAGTGGGGCTGATGTAGACCCAGCTGTGCTTAATTAGCCCACAGGACTTAGAAACCATATTTTAAAGACAGGCTTGTAATGGAAGAAGCCTTCTTGATGATGCAACCTGCTGAGGTGAACCCAGACATGTGGCAGGCGCAGTTTTTCATTAGGTCCAAGGAGCATGTTGGGGAAATGTATGTTGTATAAAAAAGACCTGTGTTTTCCCTAGATTTGGGAAAGCTATTGTTGCCTTCTAGAACATGGGTTGTAAAGGGAGACAGCTCAATAGGAATTTGTTTCTCTGTGGCATGATCTTGGCTAGTTACTTAGGACAAATGCTTGCTTCATTGTAGAAGGTAGGTGTGTTATACTACACTATTCTATATGGCATATTTATTTTTACATGTTTGATGAATTTAACCTTCACCAGTGTCCACCTTAAAAATGTGTAACTCCTTATTATCCTTGAAAATGTTTCATGTCTATAAGGATGTTTTCTTTTTTTCAGGATCTAAAATAAAACATCAACCTTCCTCTTTCCCTTCCTTCCTTGCTTAGCCAGTGGAAAGCTTCCTCTTTTCTTCCTTCCTCTCTTCCTTCCTTCCCTCCTTCCCTCCTTCTTTCCTCCTTTCCTCCTTCTCTCCCTTCCTCCCTTGCTCCCTCCCTTTCTTTTTTCTCCCCATTAGATATATCCTTTGGGTCAAAAGGAAAATTATTTCTGAATTCAGCCTGTTCCCTCTCAGTCAAGAGGCTTCCTATTGACCTCTGTTGCATGAGCACTTGCCCAACAAGTCTTAGTCCCCAAACCATAACTTCATTTCATACACGCAAGAGAAACTCATCCAAGCATTTTATCATAGCTTGTTTTGGGTAGCATCTGGCTTGAGTCACATTTCAACTAATGACATAGGAAAGCCATGACTCTTGTTAGTACTCTTAACCATGAGTTAAGAAGAAGCCTTCTTGATGATGCAGCCTGCTGAGGTGAAACCAGACATGTGGCAGGTGCAATTTTTCATTAGGTCCAAGGAGCATGTTGGGGAAATGTACTTGTTAGTACTCTTAACCTAGAAGGCCCAGAGGAACTTTTTGAGGATAGTATGCTAATTGAGTTTTCAAGGAGTATTTATAGATATGCTTACATATATTGCTGGAAATTGTGGAAGTGCTCATATGTGTAAGTCATTAGGAGTTAGAGAAACACAGGTTTGGTCCCATGCCACTGGACTGTTGACTGGGGAAACTCATGATGCAGTTGGAGTAAAGGGAAGACTGGTGAGAGTACATAAAGGGGCTTCCAGATGAGGCCCATAAGCTTACAAACTGATCCTCAGAGAGTTGCCTTCCAAAAGTGGTATAGAAGTGCAGATTGAAACTGCTACTAAGTGCTGATGAAGAGAACTGTTGCTGTGAAAGGCAATATTTTGTTGTTGAAGAATAGTATTGTTATTTAAGAAGAATACTACATTTATTTACAACTCTTTAGGCCACAAGTGACAGAACCTCAATTTAGACAGTTTAAGCAAATAGGCTCACACAGTTTAGAAAGAAATAGAGTACATCTTGTGAGACTGAAGTTATGGCATAGGATCCAGGGTCTCAAGAACTGGCACCAAGAAGTTGGCTTCAGGTGTCTTTCTCTGCCTCTTGCCTCATCTTCATCTGTCTTCTCATCTGCCCACACATGGATCTATCCATCCATCCATTCATCTATCTCTCATCCCTATACTTGACTTTGTTCTGCAGATAGAATTTCTCTAAGTGGCAGAGTTTAGCAAACATAGTAGAAATTCTAGAGCTTCTTTGCACAGTCATGCATATCACAATTCAGGGGAGGGACACTGTCTGGCCCTGTTGGGTCATCGGATCCTCCCATAACACAAACCAGGGGAATAAGGTATTATTTGGCTAGGCATGGGTCATGTGCCCATATCTGTGTGAGAATGGTTATATTAGCAGAAGAAGGTGTAGAATAGCTTGCTAGGCATACAAAAATAATGGTTAGCCAAGTTTCCTATAAATGCCATTGCAATATTACCATGTAGTAAGAATACCTTTTTCTGAACAACAGTTTATTCTGTTTAAAGCATTTTCACTTACATATTACCTAGGTTTTTGCCGAAAGTGGGGTTATGAGGGTTAAACAGACTTAGTCTTGCTTTATTGATGAACAGCTTGAGTCTAGACTAAATAGTAGTACATGCATAAAAGGTCATAAAAATAATGGAAATATTTAAAAAAAAAAAACCCAAAGATCTATTTCTAGTTCCAGTTATGCCACTAATGAAGCTGTAGACATTAACAAATCAGTTCACTATTTTGGGCCTCAAAAGGAATTGGACTAGATCAGTAGTTCTCAAACTTTAACATGATCATCTGCATGGTTTAGTAAGTGCTCATTGTTGAGCCCTACCCTCAGAGTTTCTGATTCAGGAGGTTTGGGGTACAGCCAGAGAATTTGCATTTCTAATAAGTTCCCAGGTACATTAGTTTCCAATTGCTACTGTAACAAATCATCACAAACCTAGTGGTTTAAAACCGCACAGACTTATTATCTTATAGTTCCTGAGGTCAGAAGTTTGAAATGAGTTTCACTGAGCTCAAGTCAAGGTGGTGACAGAGGTTTGTTCTTTCTGGAAGCTCTAGAGAAGAATTTATTTCTTTGCCTTTCTAGCTTCTAGAAGCTCCCTGCATTCCTTGGCATGTGGCCTCTTTCTCCCATCTTCAAAGCCATCTCCCATCTTTCTAGACAATGTAGCTCCTTTAAATCTCTGACTAACCTCCTCTACTGCCTCTCTCTTCCATGTTAAAGGACAGTTGTGATTACATTGGACCCACCCAGATAATGAAGAATAATCTCTCTACTTTAAGGTCATCTGATTAGCAACCTTAGTTTCATCTGCAACTTTAATATCCCCTTGCCATGGAACATAGCATACTCACAGGTTCTGGGAATTAGGACATGGACGCCTTAGGGAGCCGTTATTCTGCCCACCACATGTTCCCTCACTGAGAACCACTGGATTAGAGCAATTATTCCATTTTATTCAGCTAAAAAATTGTGGCTCTGCAATAGCTATGCAGTAGCATTGTTCTCCTGTCTTTGAAAATGGACTAATACTTACATGTTTTTACATTAGTTCCTTCCACTGGTTGAACTCTACTACAAAAATAATTTGCTCCAGAGTTAAATTGCTCCCCAAATAAAGGTAATTTATTCTTTCACCCAATGAAGGGCTATATCCAAGGGGTTTTCTTTCTATTAAGCTGGTTCTAGCTCACTAGTGGAGTAACATGAGCTCGAGGCTTGGAAGGTCTATATCCTCAAGGTTTACATCAAATAGTCTGTCTCATGTTTGTTTCGTGGTTTCAGGTTAAATACTTCATTCTTGAGTTTGAAGTTTTTCTAGTATTAAGTAACTGCAAACAAGAAGGTCCTGAGAATGCAGAGTATGTTACAAAAGGCTTCAGTTTCTGTCCTCTGGGCTTAAGTCAGTTATTGGTGAGACAAGGCATTGGGTCAAATCTCCTAAGAACTGTCCAGAGCTGCTATGGGAACTTCTCACCTGTCTACTTTTCCCTGCTTTCTCCCTGTTCATCATTTCGAATCTGAGCAGACAAATATCTGTCCAACAATGTCTCATATGAGTACCTTAGATCCTGGCAATGGAAAAAAAATTCACTCTCTTCCTTTCTCTCCCTTAACCTCGTCTCATTTACATTTAAATCTGAGTGAATCTAAACTTCCCTTTGCAGTGGAAATTCACTCCTTGTGTGGCAATCTATATTTCTAGTGAATTAAAACTTGATTTCACTCCGAAGTCATGGTATTGTAACCCACTCTGTGAGACTCTGCCAAAGTAGATGCTCTAGTCTGGGCAGAGCCTCCCTGGCACCATTTTTGTTTCTTCTTTTAGCTCCTTTTCTTCTTCTTCCTTATACTCACCTCTTTCTCCTTTGCAGTAATTTGCTCTGAATTTAATGTGACCTTCATTTAACACAAATTTAGGCATTCACTTGAAGGTCTAAAAAAAATTTATAATAACAGAATAAGGAGGAAAATTTTTGTGGTATTTAAGTAACAATATGTTTTCTGGGTTTTGTCTTCATAACATAACTTCATAACTACATAACTTCATGTAACGTTAACATGCATTAAAAAGAAACCCTGCCAATTTTGGAATCTTTTCTTTTGAAACCACTGATTACCTTGTTTTAAACTGATAAGTACTCTACTGCCCTACAAGATTTGATGTATTTTATTGAAGATGCATTATTTTCAAATCTATAATATATATAACACATATATATAATGTATATATGTAAATATGTATTATATTTAATATATAATATGTATACCTGTGAAATCTAGGTTAGTATAATTAATGTAATTGAGCATTACATTTAATTGTGAGTTTTCTGACAAGGCAAAAAGGGAAGCTCAATTTACTGTAATTGTAATCTGGAAAAATGTTAGCTTAGCAGTTCCTTAGGAGAGCCAGTAAATTTTTTAGATATTATACATATATATATATATGTATATATATATATGTATACATATATATATGTATACATATATATATATACATATATATATATGTTATGTGCATATATATGTATATTACATGTGTGTATATATATATTATATATATATTTTAATGTTCTTTTTTAAGTTTATTGATTTAAGAGACAGCACGAGTGGGGGAGGGGCAGAGAGAGAAGTAGAGAGAGAATCCCAAACAGGCTCCACATTGTCAGAGCAGAGCCCAATGAGGGGCTTGAACCCATGAAGCCATGAGTTCTTGACCTGAGCCAAAACCAAGAGTTGGATGCTCAGCCAACTGAACCACCCAGGTGCCTCTAGATATTATATATACTAAAAATATTTTCAGGGATATACAAACCCAAATGCTGATGTTTAGGATGTTTCTTGTAGTATTGTTTATACCAGCAAACAAGTAACTAGAAGTAAACACTGAGGGAAGAGAGATAGAGTGATATTCCATGCCACTATTAAAGTAGTATGTGTTCATATCAGAATCTTATGATGGCATAAAAAACCATGTTGAAAATGATTATTTTTCATTCCGTGAAACTATTTATGATGATGCACATAGAATATGTATATATACTCTATAACAAAATATCAACAATATCTTTATTTGGATAGTGGAATCATAGATCAATTTTATTTGCTTGCTTTCTTCTTTTGTTTGTTTGTATTTTCTCAGGCAAAAAACATGTATTACTTTCTGCCTTTTTCTTTTTCATTAAAAAAATGTTTTTTTCCTCCATAGCCCTTTCAAGCAAGAGGCATTTGACAGCCTTAAGCAATATATGATGTCTTAAGCAATGGTTTTACTAAAAAACAGAACATTCTTCATGAGACTCATTGAAATCCAATAGCATAACTTAATGAAGGCATTTCTTTGCATCATGAAGCAAGCTGGTGGTAATCCATGAGCGCTAGGTAGGTAGCTTCAAGAAAGTTAATAGATGTGCAAACAAATTAGAAACAAGTGCTTCTTGAACTTTATTGCCCACATGAAATACCTGGAGATCCTGTTTAAATGCAGATGCTGCCTCAGTAGGTCTGGGGTGGGGCCTGAGAGCCTGTGTTTTTAACACGCACTGGTCCATGTATGCTTTGTAGGGTAAAGACTCAGAGCATCTAAGGAATCAGATGGACCTTACAGATTCCCACCCCAGGCTGTTCATCAGAGTCATCTACAGAACTTTACAGATTCCAGAACCCATCTTAGATCTAGCAAATCACAAGTTTTGGGAGTGGGCCTTAGGGATATGTATTCTATAAAATCTCCCCAGTTATTTGGATCATGGACAGAGTGTGTATGACATTCATTTCCTGAGACAGTCTTACCTATCACTTATTCCAGTGGAGACTTTGACAGGAGCAGCACAGAAGCCTGTCTGGAGTGTGGCCTGTCTTGTCCTGTGTAGAAATTAGCCCCATGCCTTGGTAGCAGACACTTGGATGGCAAAACTTGTCCATGTCACTTTAAGTGAGAAGCCAGGTTGGTATCACCACCATATCTCTGCCCAGTGTGAGCCACTGTGGTTGTTTCTAGAAGCAAGATATTAATTTTCCATAATTCACTGTAGATTTGCTCAAATAAATATATTGCCAATGGCATAGTATTATCTACCTCTGTCAATGAGTTTATCTAGTAACATGCTCAACAAACCTATTATTGAAACAGAGTCATCATTTTTGTAATTTCATCTCTCCCACATTTAGCTTCTTATGTAAAAAAAAAAAAACTACATAGGTGATACTGCAGCTGTCTATTCAGAGTGGACAGATTAATTATATTTGGATGAGATACAGGCTGGACTCTCATTATGAAATACACTGAGCAAATACCCACATGAGCTTGCTGGGTTAGGTTTTCATGGAAACTGAAAAACGTGTGAGTTGCCAAGGAGGTCACCGTCCTTTGGGATGTCTACTGAATGCAGAAAGCAATGTGTGACAGCATGGAACACGTCAGTTTATCCTCTGGTGAGGTCTGACCCAGCAACTGATATATGCCATCCTGTCACTCAGAACAATGCTTGTGCTAGTGGCATATCTACATATGCTTGTCTTTGAGAGCAGCAAAACCCTGGCTTTGAGTTTTAATAAGGCATCCCTAATTTCCACATAAAAATTGCAGGTTAACCATGCTAGCATGTGGTGGGCGATTTCCATCTCATGTGCAAATTTGCTTTCCACAGACATTGCTTTCCAACAGGTTTCTGAGAAGCCCGCGTAACTGTAGTGTGTAGGATAGCTAATGAACAATTCTGTGATTAATAGATTAACTGCAGCTTTGTAACAGGCGAATCGGTGCTTCTTGCTAGCATACATTCTGTCAGGTTTTATTTTCCTGCTACCAAAGTTAGACTTTGTACTGCAAAGGCAGTATGACCTGGCCCCCTATGGTAAGACTTCTTTTTGGTGAATCAAGCCTTGATTTCTCTGAGATCCTTTTTATATTGTAATCCTTATTATGATAACCTGCTGAGCTAGTGGGTTGCATGAATGTTCAGTACAGCTGTCCTGAAATGATTACAAGATGAATAATTTTACCTCTTGGTGAAAGTGAAGAGTTTTCTCTATTTTCCCTGTCCTCCTTGCCCCTTTCTCCTTAGCTGTGCTGTTAGAGGCTGCCTTTCTCCTTCGCCCCAGGCATGAGTAATTATTCACATCACTGTTAAAGAAGAGCTATGAGCTAAAGTTCAAGACCAAAATGATACTGATGAACATCATTTAGCTTCCCATTTGGAGTCCTTTCAAGTTTATTTTTCTCTTGACTGCAGCTGCCCGGCATATGTGGTTCACCCCGACCACACAGCATTTCCTCTTCGATGGGGACCATTTACAGTCAGGCTGTATGTCTCTCCACATTTTCTTCCCTCCCAACCTCTGCTGCTTTCTCTTCTTGGTCCCATTCTCCTTCTACAGCTTCCATTCTTCTTCCACTTTCTTCTTCCTTGGTTACAGATAGAAGCTGGAGCCTGGCTCCTCCAGGGTCAAACATATAATGTAATGGCTTACCTCTGTTTGATTTCAGCCCCGGTCCCTGGGGGGACACCACGTTATTGTTGTGGCCCAGCTTTGTAGCACCACAGGCTAATGGATCAATTCAGCCTTCAAAGCATCCTATGGCCTGTCGATATGAAATTCTAGCAATTACTGAAGTGGGAAGGCTGGGAAGCAGCTGAAAAACATTCCCTATTGATCACTCTAGAGTATGATGAACTTGTTTAAGAAAAATTGATCGGACACATTGATTTTTTTTTATCAGAGAATCTCATGAATGCAATTTAAGTCACAATATTTCTTGCCTTGCAGAGTGTTTTCTTCACGAAGAGACTCTGTGAAGCAAATCAGCCAATGGGAGATACTGAGAAGAGTTACAGAGCTTCTCAACCCTTGCTTGTTCCGTCAAGAAAGGGAAACTGTTTCTGTCTTCAACTGGTTTTTAAATGTAAGATCTCCTGTTCTCTGTGCTTGATGCTTTTTAATCTCTGATAAACCGTCTTAACCAGCATTCCCTTCCTCCCAGACCCTCCACTCCTCTTCACCTTCTAATTGGAGGTTTTTGCTGGAGGAGCAGGCCCTCTGATACAGCATATGCTTTCTCGTTTATTGCATGGAGAGTAGGTTTTAGAAAATGAGAATCTTTATTATAGCCAAAGGTAGCTCTGTCCCTTGACATATCCCAAACTGTTTGGACAGTGATGATGATAGATTGCAAACCCTGGAGCTGTTCACTCTCTGAACAGTGTCACATCTGCAGCACATGCTTGGATAGCTGCTGTGTCAGCCAGAATGGCACCATAACTTAAAGAGGTGCCAGAAATCCTTACCTACTTCTAAATATTTCTCCCCATGCATCTCTGTTGGAGGACTCTTTCCCTTCTCCCTCAATCTGACCTGGTATTCTCTTGAGGAGTAGATTCGTGGTTTCCAGATTTGGATGATCATCAGCATCACTTTGAGAGCTTCCAACAATACAAATTCTTGGACCTCATTCCAGACCTGTTGAAGTAGAATCAGGCAGTAGAGCCTAGGAAATTATAATTGAAAAGTTCCCTAGTTGAGTCCAATGACCAGGGAACCACTGGATTAGAGAACACAGGTCTGTGTGTGTGTGTGTGTGTGTGTGTGTGTGTGTGTATGTGTGTGTTTGGTAAAGAAAGAGTTGTTTAGAAGTTTGAGAGGAGAAAGTTGCCAAAAAAAAGTGCAGTATGTAATTCATCCCTTTAGACTTCCCTATTAGCACTTTGAATTTGAATGTGCATGTACAGAACTGGTTGATAAGAAGAAGCTAGTAATTGAGGGGCACCAGGGTGGCTCAGTCAGGTATTTCAGTTGAGGTCATGATCTCACAGTTTGTGGGATTGAGCCCCATGTGAGGCTCTGTGTTGACAGCACGAAGCCTGCCTGGGATTCTCTGTCTCCCTCTCTCTTCTGCCCCTCTTCTGTTCATGCTCTCTCTCTCTCTATCTTTCTCAAAATAAATAAACATTAAAAAAACTCATAAAAAAAAGAAGAAGCTAGTTGATACTAAGTCCAAGAGAATAAGACATAAAGGATGGAGAAATTTCCAGAGAGAGTTGCGCTGGGGTAGAGAAGAGCACAGGGAACAAATTTGGGACACTTCAGTGTCGGGTCCAGAAGAAACTCTCTGGGCAGGGCTTTAAGCCTGTGTCACAAAAGAAAAAGAGATGCCTATATCCAAAAGTTCTGACGTCTCACTCATACTAAAGCCTATACCCAGCTTCTCCGATGTGCATAAAAGAAACTAGTTTCCCTCCCATCTAACAGATTGTGTGAAAGCGGAGAACCCTACCCAGACCTTTAAACACAAGAATTCAGGAGCTGTGTCTTTAATAACTTTGTCAAGCCTCACAGAGAAAGTTCTAAAGTGGTTGACCCCCAGGAGAAATGCACGTTGCCTATTCAAGAATACATCCAGGAAATCTGTTCCCAAATGATTTTCCATTCCATTATCTCAAAGACCTGCTTTCAAGGGTGAAATTTTTAAGCAACTTTGCGGCTTGCCTGGTGAGTTTGAATAAGCTGAGAGGTGGGTCAAAAGAATCTTCTGCAAGTCATTTAGATTGGAGATGTTCGTGTACTTGGAAAATAATCTAAGTTTTAGTGCAGTCTAGTAAATTCAGCTTTTAACCATTTAATTCTTATCAGTGTTACCTTTTTCTTTGGGCTCCTGAAAGGTAGACTGTACAATTTGCCACAGTCGCTCTCATTCTTGACTGTACTTTAATAATCCTCTGGGAGCTTTAACTAGTACTCACTTCTGCGTCCACCCCCAGAGAGGTTCTGACTTAATAGGTCTGGGTGAAGTGTGAGCAGTCCTGTGAAAGCTCCCCAGGTGATTCTCAATTGTGGACAAATTTGAGAACCCCTGGTCTATTTAGATTCAAGGATAGCAAACTGAAGTTTTGCCAGAATTCAAAATATTTCTTTTAATTTTCTGCCTGCACACTTCTGGACTTCTGGAGAAGACTGCACAGTAGAGAAGGGAGGTACCTTCTGTTTGCCAAATTTGTGAAGAAAACAAAGGCCTCCTGTTTCAAGTACTTCTCAGATAGCATGTGGGCTCTCCTCAATGCACGGCTCTGCTTTCAGCAAAATTGTTAATTATAGATCATAATAAGCTGTTAGGAGCAAAACACACACATAATTTGAAAGTGAAATGAGGCACAGTACATAGATAAAGCAATTGTTTGTTTAAGAGGTGATTAGCAGCAGCAAAACAAGCAAACTGATACTTGAACCTGGAAGAAATTACAGCCATTTGGAACGGTTATACTCTTTGGTTATTTGTGCATTGCAGCCTAATGCAAAGGCACACGTCTGTCGCTGTCACTTTTCTCTTTTTCTGTGTGTGATGTAGGGAAGGTACAGTCTATGCCATCTTAGAACTCAGATGATATTAAAAGAATAGCCTGTCAGAAGGAATAAAGAAAGGGAAGTGTCTCGGTTTCTCAGAGGAGCACAACTGAGATTTAAATTGTTCCGAGCTATGATAAATTATAAGGCTTTAAAACCACTGTAATCACTGAATGAAAAAAAAAAACAGTTTGCCTTGGGTAATTATGCCTTTTTGGTCTCCTTCACTTTCAAGTTATTTTCCCCTTGTAAATGTTACACTCTGGCAGTGTGGGCTGTGTCAAAGAGTGTTAATCTCAGTGTGAAACACTGGGGTTGTCTTTAAGAGTAAGTGAGCCCAGAAATATTCTCAGCTCAGACCAACTTAGATGAAAACACTATCGACACTCGAACATGACATTTGGTGACAAGAGTTCCTAAGACACAGCCCCACCTGGGGTAAGGTGGGGCGCGTTTGAAGTTTCATCTGCTGATTTCGCCCAAGAGTTTCACTTGACTGAGCCATCTTGTGGGCTCAGCCACGACACTTGAAATTCTCAGGATGGTAACTTCATGTGGAAAGATGCCGGTTAATGAATAAGGGCACACTAGCTGAGGGTAAATCAGCATATTCTTAGGCTCGATTCCAGGGTTCAAGATGGGAGTTTTAATAAGCAGCTAAGGTTAACAGGAAATCCTTAGCTTTTTGTTGCCTGAAAATGCAGATTTTGCGGCTTGCTGCTTGATGAAGTTGAGGAAGTTGATGAAGTTGAGGAAGGGCTGAATTTGGATTTAACAGAGGCAACGCAGTTCAGAGCTGATGGTCCAATCTCAGGTGCCCTGATTCCAAGGTTGGCAGCAGAATGGCAGGCTGCTCAGTGTGCCTCATCTGGTACTGTTGTCTTTGAAATTTCCAGCAAGAAAGCCTCTATTTAGTGTTTTGAGTGAGAAAGTGGAGGCAACAGGCAATTTTGGTGCTACCAGATTGTCAGATTGTCCGGCCTGTTTGGGTTGGTATTCCATTCTGTTCAGGGGAAGAGCCTGTGACTTTCCATTTCCTTGGAGATAACGAAGTCAACGTGATTACCTGCTTGGAGAAGTCATATTAGTGATAAGAGCTAACATGTATTGAGCAATTACTTTGTGCCAGGCATCGTTCTACACACATCACATGTATTACTTCCTCTAACCTTGACAAGTATCCTGTGAGGCAGGTACTTTCATTCTCTCCATTTCACAAAAGAGAAAAAGGAGGCAGGAGCGGTTGGGGAAGTTGCCCAAGGACACAAATAACAGAGCTGAATTGGAACCAGGCAATCTGACGGCACAGTACTCAGAATGAACCACTAAGTATACGGCCTCAAAGACATAAACCCTCCCCTCTCTCTCTCTGCTGCCCAAACTCCCTGGGGCAGCATGTGGGCCTGGCTTACCCCCCTGCTCACCTCCTCCCTCAGCTTTCTCGTGCCCCCAGAACCAGGTGTCTATACAGACAGAGGCACACCGGTGTCCCCTCCTGGCCCCTGCAGGAGGCTCCCAGATACTTGTCTTAGAAAGTTACTCTTCATCTGATCTTGTGCCTTTCTGT
Organism: Panthera leo; assembly: GCF_018350215.1. Lineage (NCBI taxonomy): Eukaryota > Metazoa > Chordata > Mammalia > Carnivora > Felidae > Panthera > Panthera leo. Next base: position 22,587,742 of record NC_056691.1, on the reverse strand, counting down.
AGTTTGGTTTGTAAAATGCTGGGATTTATAAAACTGCCCTGAAGCGAAGGACTTGAGGGAGAATCTGTGGATGGTGTCTGTTGTAACTACCGTGGATGATGTCATGACGCATCCTCTCTGAAGAACTGTGCACGAGCCTCCTGCTAGTTGTCAACAATTCAACAGACCAGGGGATTTTAAAATCCTAGTGCGACTGCAGCTGGAACTGCACACATGCAACCCGAAAGACGAAAGGAAGTCTGATAGAGATGCGGGGACACAGGAGAGAGGCCAACAGTCTTATAAATGTAACTGGACTTGTGAATTCGTTGTGGCGATAGACTCGTCAGCCTGCACGTGCTGTGCAGCCTAACTGGCCACTTGCAGGCCTGCATGAGTACTGCCCTCTGCGAGGTCGGTCAGCCCAGGCCGTTTGTTTTGACCCAAACCTTCTGGGGTTTGCTCCTCAGGGTGGCCTGCTGCTGCTGCTCCCTCTCCTTTTTCTGCCTTCACGGAGAGAGCGGGTCTCGCTCCTGAACATGCAGTGGCCTGGTTTGCATGCAAGACCAGGCCTTGCCTCACGTTTACCATCATGGGTTCTCAGAATACTCCTTCCTCTAAGCCTCCTTCTGTAGTTTGTTTTGAACTCACATGTGCCTCCTCCTACTTCCTCCTCTTACTAATGAGGCACTCTGGGTGAGGGACTGTGACATCTCGGGGCCTCTGGGAGCAGCAGAAAAAACTGTAGGTCTGTCCACAGAGGAGTCCCATGACACTGACCATTTATCTGGTGACCATGTGGGCCTGATAAACAAAGCAAATCTGTCCGTTTCTCCCTCCCTCTGTGGCTTTTGGGCCTGTGCGTTTGCATTTCCCAGGACAGTTGCAGGAGACACCAGAACTTGTCTTCATTACGGCTCTGACTCATAACCCAATTAATGGTGTCAAGAAGTGAAACATGGTCCCCAGGCCCAGCTGCCTTTTGAAAGCAAGTCCCAGCCTGTTCAGAGCGGTAACGAATGGTGCTCCAGAGAGGGTGGCTCTGAATCCGTTCTGCTAGCCAAAGGCATCGGGGAGCAGGGTGTTCCATAAAGACAGCGTGCAGTAGTGTGCCAGCTCTCCGTTTTGGGGTTTGAATACACTTGGTCTGAAAAACAAGTGAGAGGGACAGTAGGCAGATGGGAGGAGAAGAAAAAGTTGTTCGATTCTTGCCCTAACTTCAAAGAGGGGACACCTGCCTCATCTGCCCTGGATTTCTCAAGTTTAAGGCAGACAGACACCCTGCCCTGCTGTCAGAGTTTTCTTTAGGGAGATTCTCCCTTTCACATGGGGGCTTACATGGGCTGTGTATCGCGGGCCCTTCCTTACAATACTGGTTTGTGGGTGCAAGGCCAGCACGATGTGAACATTTCTCCACTTCCGTTATTACAGAGGTGGTTTTGTGAGTTCAGACATGCTCATTTGTGGAATGGGGCATGCTGGAAGGGCTTCTCTGCGAGACCAGGGCTTACTGTTGCTTCAGACACCTGCCTGAATGCACGTAATTTTTAAAACAGTCTTCCTGTGACTGAGGGGTAATGCTTCTTTCTAGGAAGCCATTTACTTCTTTCTGAAAAAAACTCAGACCTCTTTACGAATCAAATGCAGAGCCCTTTAATAGCACTGACGAGAGCTGCCATTTAGTGCCATGGTGTCAGACGTGATGAGAGCACACTGTTATCTTGTCCCTGTCCCTCAGAACCAGCCTTCCAGTGGGAAACTGTGTCCCCATTTCTCAAGTGAGCACTGGTTTTCATTTTGAAGGAAGCAGGGTGAGAGAGGAACATGGTCATGCTTCGTGTTGGAAGGAAGATGGGAGCTCCTGGGTTCTGTGGTTAAAAGCCCATCTCTTCTTATTACTTTCTCACCCCCTGCGAGTTGCCTCAGGATTTTTAATGTCCCAAGTGGCCCGAACCGCATTTTGCGTCTGTGGGAGACCAGGCAGGAGGATCTCTAGGAGGGTGGATCTCCCAGGGGGAGGTTCAGAGGAAGGAGAGAGACCCCAGCAACATCACCCCAAACACCTGCAGGATCTCAGGTCTTCTTCAGTGGCCTTCCCCCTGGTGCGGACTGAACCAGCTTTGCCTGGTTTATGGGCTCCTGACAAGATGACAGCCTGTGGTGACAAGAGAGGCAGTTGAATGCCCAGCCCCCGCCTTTCCCCAGGGATCCCTTTCTTCTGTTGCAGCCAAATGCTGCTCAGTTGAGAGCTCAGGAAACAAAACAGTCTTTGTTGCTTAAACTGAAATCATTCCCATGGCTGATTGTCCCAGTGGTCTTGTTGTTAACAATACTTCCTCCTCCTGTCCTCCCCCCCCCTCCTCCTCCTGCTTCCCTTCCCCCTTCCACTCTGTTTTCTCTCCCCCTCCTACTCCTACTCTCTCACCCTCTATAATTCTTCATCATTATCCTTCTGAAACACGACAAACCTAACAGAATTCTGCCAAAGCCAGTGGCCCTAGGGAGTTAGTACAAAAACTAAAACAAGAGCCAAACTCATTTGGAAAGGTTTGGGTTTCATGGGAATGGTTTGGTGCAGTGAGAAGGAAAGAAGCAGGGAGGCTGCCCAGCTGGCTGTCTCCTGGCATGGTTGCCCAGCGAGTGGGGCCATAAACTGGGTTAGTGATTGTTCACCTACTTTAGATCATGGGTGTCTCTGAGAATTTGAGGAGCACACATATCAACACAAGGTTTGGGTTCACAGGTGGGTTTTTCTGGGTGCTCAGTCCAAGTGCTAGTGCTATGTACGCTCTCTGATTTCTTTCCACTGGCTTCAGCCATCTTAGTTATAAACCCAGTGGATGCATGTAGTTAGGAGATGTGACCATGTCATTTACTGTCTTCTTTGGAACACTTCTGAGAGTGACAGAGGCACTGTTAGTAACTACACTGGGATGACATCCGTCTTCCCCTAAGATGGTCCCAGGCAAATATATCTCCCAGGGAGATATAGTATCTCCCTTCTCTTGTCATGGAGTTTGGTAGCAAGATCCAGGACTGGGAAGTGGGTTCTACTGCAAGCTACTTAGATGCCCAGCTTACCCAACTGTAAAAAGAAAAGAATTGGACTCTCCTCATTGTTTCCTTGGGTGCTGGTGTTTTGAATCCTTTTATCATTTATATGAATGAAAGAAAAGATGTTTGGGGTGACATATTTTGCCTCCTACTGGCTGGTTAGATCAATACATCTCCTCAAATATCTGGGGAAAAAAGGTACTTGGACTTGTGAGAATGATGGGGTGCAAAGAACCTGGAAATATATGAGGATTTTTCCTTTTCTGAAAGAACAGAGCAGTACTGTTATGAAGCATCTCCTCCTTGTTCCAAGTTACTGACCATGATATTGAGTACTAATCATTCAGGAAGTTTACTCAGGGCTTTAGCAAGAGCATCTAAGGGGAAGATATTCTGTCTCAAGGGCCTAGTCTCTCAATTATAACAAGCCTGCGTTTGAAGATAACACTAGCTGGGAAGGCACTGAAATCCCAGAGCTCTTTGGCGCCCAGGTGTAGGGATAATTTGGGAGAAATTCTGGCATTAGGATTTCCCCGGGCACCTTGTACATCTTGAGTAAGCGGGAACCAGAAATATGAAAGATAGTGAGGGGTTTGTGGGCAGGTGAAAATGAGTTCAGTGCAAAGAGCACTGGATCCTGGGCCGGGCATGTTCACGGTTGTTCTGGGTCAGCCATTGATTTTCAGGATGCCCACAGGCAGATCCTTTTTGCTTCTTTCAAAGGTTTCATTTTCTCCTGCTGTTCACGCTGAATGAGAATTGAGACCAGAACGTTGTAAATGGCTTAGCCACTCTGTGTTTTGAAGTTAAAGGGTACACAGTGTAGCAGCCAGTGGGGTAGAGAGAAAGCAGGGATCCAGGGGTTAGGAGGACACAGGTTCCAAACACTGGCCCTCACTCGGTAGGTATGAACTTGCCCGGTCTTTTTGCTCTGGAAGTGTCTGTTTTCTCGTCAGAGGGTGTTGTTTGTTTTTTGTTTCTTAAGCCAGTAGAGTCTTTTAAAAAAAGAACTCTTAAATACATTTCCCCAAATATTAAAAAAGTAATATATAGAATGTATATATATGTATATATATATATATATGTATATATATATATATATATATATACACACACATTCTCTCTCTCTCTCCCTCTCTCTCTCTCTCTCTCTCTATATATATATAGATATCGATAGATCTATATTGATATATCTATAGATCTATCGATATCTATATAGATCGATATGGATATAGATATTGATAGATCTATAGATATCGATAGATCTATAGATATCTATATCCATATCAATATCTATATCAATATCTATATCTCTCTCTCTATATATATAGAAAACTTTGTAGCCCCAAGATAGAGCAGCTCCTGCCCAGGATGCCATGCCAGCTGACCAAAACTTAGATAACTTTCCTGTCCCTGTAAATGTGCCGATTGACAAGAAATGCAGTATACCAGTGATACAGTTCCCAAATGCCAAGCCAACTCTGGGCTTTATACTTACTTCCTTGCCCCTTATTCTTTACCGTACAAAAGCATCCTGCCTTCTGCTCCATTTACAATTCTCTGGACCCTTAAGAATGGTGACTGTCCACTTCATGAAGTGCTAAATACAGTTTGTTTGTGTCAGCCGAATTGTCTTCTTTAATCATTATAACACACATATAAAACTGTTTCGACTGAAGAGAGCTTAGGATCTTGACTGGCAGACTGACAGACTGGCGCCAGCTCAGTCTTCCCCCTGGCGGCCCATGGAGCACTCTGAGGCACTTCCTTAGCCTGTCCTGCACCAGCCCTGAAGTTTGGGTGACTTTTTAAAAGGTGCCATGCTCCAGTCTGTGAAGCTCGTGCACCAGGTGTCGGCATGGGAAGCCCCTTCTCTCCCCATGGTGCGTGCAAATTGCCTAGGGCCTGCCCACAGACCCCTAGCTCTTGAAAACCATTGAAAACTTCTCCAACATGCTCCTTTCAGAATTTGGTCCTCTGTGTTAAAGACACGGCCTTTCTGGATTGAGGACTGGAGCCTGGAGTGTGGTTAACCCCTGGACTTGTCTGATGAAAACACTTGGACCAGAAACCAAGTGCTTGCCAATCAAGAAGCCTGGCTCAGTGTCGGTGCCACCTCCAGAGACATCCACCCGGCCTCCAAGCCTCAAAGCTGCCCATCCCGGCTCTCTGGCTGCCAAATCTGCTCCCTCGGCAATTCTGGTGCTCAATTTGATTGTTTACCCAAATGGGTTATTTGGGACTGTGAAATACGATTCTTGAAGGCTGGAGTGAAGTGAGTGGCCCTCGGGGACCAGACACCTTGGGTTGTAAATCAATCTTCACCATACGGACACTCCAGTGGTTAGACATTATAAGGTGAGGAGTGGCCCCCTTGTGGGACACCCTGCAGCGATTGCCATGTTAGCCGAGAAGATCGTGTTACTGGAAATGCTCGGATGGAAGATACAGAATCCCCTCTTGGGAATGTGTTTGGACACATGGGAGCATCTGTTAACAGGAAATGAGTATAGCTGGGCACTGGGAATGATATGAGGAGTAGCATTTTTCATGTTTTTGTATGGAAAAGGAACAGATGCTTGCATAAAATATATTTCTTAATAATTCTGTTCAGTACTTAAGAAAACAAACAACCCCAAACCTACCCATCAGAAAATGGTGGATGCTTTGTAACCCTTTGAATCGCCTTTGAGTTCTACACACCGAATAATTTTCTTCTAAAATTTCATTGTAGAAATTTTTATTTCTGCATAATCAGCTAATTCGTTTTCTGTATGTTTGTATATCTGGGGGCTCGGGTATTTGGCGCATAGACATTTATAATAGTTAGCTCTTCCTGGTGGATAGACCCTGTGATTATTATATAATGCCCTTCTTCATCTCTTGTTACAGCCTTTAATTTAAAGTCTAGTTTGTCTGATATAAGTATGGCTACTCCAGCTTTCTTTTGGCTTCCAGTAGCATGATAAATAGTTCTCCATCCCCTCACTCTCAATCTAAAGGTGTCCTCAGATCTAAAATGAGTCTCTTGTAGACAGCAAATAGATGGGTCTTGTTTTTTTATCCATTCTGATACCCTATGTCTTTTAGTTGGCGCATTTAATCCATTTACATTCAGTGTTATTATAGAAAGATACGGGTTTAGAGTCATTGTGATGTCTGTATGTTTTATGCTTGTAGTGATGTCTCTGGTACTTTGTCTCACAGGATCCCCCGTAAGATCTCTTGTAGGGCTGGTTTCGTGGTGACAAATTCCTTCAGTTTTTGTTTGTTTGGGAAGACCTTTATCTCTCCTTCTATTCTAAATGACAGACTTGCTGGATAAAGGATTCTCGGCTGCATATTCTTCCTGTTTAGCACACCGTAGATATCGTGCCAAGCCTTTCTGGCCTGCCAAGTTTCAAAGGAGAGATCAGTCACGAGTCTTATAGGTCTCCCTTTATATGTGAGGGCACGTTTATCCCTTGCTGCTTTCAGAATTTTCTCTTTATCCTTGTATTTTGCCAGTTTCACTATGATATGTCGTGCAGAAGATCGATTCAAGTTACGTCTGAAGGGAGTTCTCTGTGCCTCTTGGATTTCAATGCCTTTTTCCTTCCCCAGTTCAGGGAAGTTCTCAGCTATAATTTGTTCAAGTACCCCTTCAGCACCCTTCCCTCTCTCTTCCTCCTCTGGGATACCAATTATGCGTATATTATTTTTTTTTAGTGTATCACTTAGTTCTCTAATTTTCCCCTCATACTCCTGGATTTTTTTATCTCTCTTTCTTTCAGCTTCCTCTTTCTCCATAACTTTATCTTCTAGTTCACCTATTCTCTCCTCTGCCTCTTCAAGCCGAGCCATCGTGGATTCCATTTTGTTTTGCAATTCGTTTAAAGCGTTTTTCAACTCCTCGTGACTGTTCCTTAGTCCCTCGATCTTTGTGGCAAGAGATTCTCTGCTGTCCTGTATACTGTTTTCAAGCCCAGCGATTAATTTTATGACTATTATTCTAAATTCACTTTCTGTTATATTATTTAAATCCTTTTTGATCAGTTCATTAGCTGTTGTTATTTCCTGGAGATTCTTCTGAGGGGAATTCTTCCGTTTGGTCATTTTGGAGAGTCCCTGGCGTGGTGAGGACCTGCAGTGCACTTCCCCTGTGCTGTGGTGTATAACTGGAGTTAGTGGGCGGGGCCGCAGTCCGACCCGATGTCTGCCCCCAGCCCACTGCTGGGGCCACAGTCAGACTGGTGTGTGCCTTCTCTTCCCCTCTCCTAGGGGCGGGATTCACTGTGGGGTGGCGTGTCCCGTCTGGGCTACTTGCACACTGCCGGGCTTGTGTTGCTGGGGATCTGGCGTATTAGCTGGGGTGGGTAGGCAAGGTGCACGGGGGCTGGAGGGGCAGGCTTAGCTCGCTTCTCCTTAGGTGATCCACTTCAGGAGGAGCCCTGTGGCAGCGGGAGGGAGTCAGATCCGCTGCCGGAGGTTTGGCTCCGCAGAAGCACAGAGTTGGGTGTTTGCGCGGAGCGAGCAAGTTCCCTGGCAGGAACTGGTTCCCTTTGGGATTTTGGCTGGGGGATGGGCGGGGGAGATGGCGCTGGCGCCTTTGTTCCCCGCCAAGCTGAGCTCTGCCGTCCGGGGGCTCAGCAGCTCTCCCTCCCTTTGTCCTCCAGCCTTCCCGCTTTCCGAGCAGAGCTGTTAACTTCTGACCTCCCAGACGCTAAGTCTCGCTTGCTGTCGGAACACAGTCCGTCCGGCCCCTCCGCTTTTGCCAGCCAGACTCGGGGGCTCTGCTTGGCCGGCGAGCCGCCCCTCCGCCCCGGCTCCCTCCCGCCAGTCCGTGGAGCGCGCACCGCCTCGCCGCCCTTCCTACCCTCTTCCGTGGGCCTCTGGTCTGCGCTTGACTCCGGAGACTCCCTTCTGCTAATCCTCTGGCGGTTTTCTGTGTTCTTTAGGCAGGTGTAGGTGGAATCCAAGTGATCAGCAGGACGCGCTGTGAGCCCCGCGTCCTCCTACGCCGCCATCTTCCGGCGAATTCCGTTTTCTGTATGTTTGAGTTATACTTGGGAAGAGTCACCAAGTGACCTAAGTTGATGAATTGATGAGGCCACAGACTGTCCATGATAACATCTGAGAAAAATCCAGATTCCAAGTGTGTCAATCAAGTGTTGAACTTAAATTTTTCAGTTTGGGAAAATGAAAAAATTGCGGAGATGGATAATGGTGATGGCAGCACAATAATGTGAATGTATTTAATGCCACTGACCTGGATACTTAAAAATGGTTAAGAAAGTAAATGTTATCCTCTATGTATTTTATAATTAGAAAATAAAAAAAAAGAAAAAAACCTCAGGTCTTTGTAGTTTTAGGCTTTGCATTCTGCAAACCAAAGGTAATTTGGTTTTGTTTGTAGATTCATGACCCATGAGGATCTGGCATATTTCATATCTCCCCGGACTCTTCAGCTCACTTGTGAGTCTCAAGCTCCCAAATGTTAATTCTCATTCCTCTGTCACATGATTCCTGCTCAGCTGTTTCAAATCCCAGGGAGGAAAATAAAAAGCAGGCAATGCTTCCATTGCAGAAATCCTATAAAAGCTAATGCTGTGAGGGCCCTGCAAAGATTTCAGAATCTGTGTTTACCTTGGCCAAGCATCCCAAATTTGGAATGGTGGGAGCTTCTAACAAATTCTTGCCACTGCCTCTGAGTCCTTCATTTAGTACATGCTCATTGTGTCCTACAGTGTTCAAGGTACCGTGTTCAGTACTTTGAGAAGTATCAGATTGACCTACCCTCAAGATAGAGGCAGTAGAGATAATACTCTGAGATAGACCCCTTTTTCCATTCACTCACCAGTTACTGATCCCCCAACACATGCCAGACACTAGGTGTAATGGGAATTCAGAAACAGCAGAAATACCTTCCAGAGAGAGGGGCGTCAGGGAACTCTTCATGTAAGAAATGGCATTCTGAAAAGCTAGCTCCTGAAGGATATGTAGCACTTGAAGGGGATTCCACAAAGTGAGAATAGAAAAAGGAAAGATAAGAAAGAGGGAATCAAGGGTATGTATGGGGAAGAATAAGCTAGATTCTGTTGGGTTAGCAAACATTTTCTGTAAAGGGCCAGATAACAAATATTTTGGTTTTGAACACCATATAGTCTATGTTACAGATACTCATAGACAGTACCTAAATGAATGGGTGTTGCTGGGATTCCAATAAAACTTTTTTTTTTTCTAACAAAAACAGGTGGAAGTTCATTTTGGGCCCCTGCTTTAGTTTGCTTACCCCTAGGCTGGAAAATAGGATGGATGAAGGAATGCAGGGAGGGAGTAGAGGACAGTTGGATCAGGGTGGTACTTGTATGCCAGGCTAGACATTTTTCCAAACTAACAATGAGAGGGTACATGTCTTGGAACAAAGAGAATGTCATGATTAGAGCCTTCTGTAATTAACATCTTTCTCAAATTGTTCTCTGTCTCTTTCAGAAGCACTTCTGGGAACTTTTCCTTTCTAGTATTATCCATTCACTATTATAAATAAATGCTTAGAGCTTTAGAAGCAGCTTGGTACCAAATCTTATAAACCATTTGATCTTACCCACTAAACAAGAAAAAGGAGGGGCGTGCCTGGGTGGCTCAGTCGATTAAGCATCTGACTTCAGCTCAGGTCATGATCTCATGATCTCATGGCTCGTGAGTTCAAGCCCTGCATCGGGCTCTGTACTGACAGCTCAGAGCCTGGAGCCTGCTTCCGATTCTGTGTCTCACTCTCTCTCTGCCCCTCTCTCACTTGGGCTCTGTTTCTCTCTCTCAAAAACAAACAAACATTAAAAAATTAAAAAAAAAAAACAAAAGGAGAGCTGGTTATCAATTTTTGTCCAAATTTTCTGTCTTGGGAGGATGTAATAGATGAGAGAAGGTTGTAAGAATTAGCCAAGATCCTCGCCTTGTCATTCCATATATTCTACTATAACTCCCTGTGCGAGTCCCAAGGTTTTGTAATACCTCCATAGCCTTGAAGATTAGAAGAATACTCACTTTTTAGCCCTTAGACTGCTGCTCTCAGATTGCCATGTTCTGAATTTCCAATTCCATCGTATCTTTCCCTGGCTGCATCCTGCTAGACCTATGCCATCTTTAACACTGTTTCCTCCATCCTTCTGACTAATTCCCTGCTCTGGCTTCTGTGATACCGCTTTCTCTTGGCTTTTCTAACTTTCGCGTGTGACTACCCCTTCTCAGCTTCTTTGCCCGACTCATGGACCTCAGTGCCAATAGCAGGGTGAGAGTGCCCACCTGTGTATGTGCAATTGTGCTAGCAGGCTCATTTGGCTCCTAAAGCCACATCTTCTTTCTTGGCCTCTATCGGTAGAAAAGGTAATAATATTTTAGTTTCTCATCAGTCTTACTCCTGTCTTCTATTTTTTAAAATTTGCTCAGAGAAGAAAGAGTATTTTTATATGACCTCTGTGAGACCCCATCATTATCCAACTTCCTGTCCAGATAGTCCATAGTTACTTGGAACTCAGTATGTCTAAAAAATATGTCTAGACCTGAAGATACCTGTTTTATTTTTTTCCCAAGAAAGATTTTCTCCTCGCATTTTCCATTTTTGAAATTGTACCCATTAGCTTAAACTAGAAACCTGGAGTCATCCCAAGCTCTTCATTTTCCTTAACAACATCTCATTAATGATCAAATCTTATGGCCTTGGTCTCTTCCATATGTCCCATCCTCTATATCCCCCTACTGCCGACATCATCCGGGTTACCAGCCAGAATGCTTTCTAGATTACTGAAATGCTTCCCAATGAGTCACCTGGTTTCCTGACTTATCCTTTGAAATCAATGCCAGAATAGTCTTTATAGAAACACAAAACTGATTATGTCACTCTGGTTAAAAAAAATAATAATTCCACATTTTCTCTTTGCCTACAAGGTAAAACCAAAATTCGTAGGATGCAAATAGGACTTTCTGTGATCTGGCCCCACCTATGCTTCCGGCCTCATTTCCTAACACCCCCACTCCAGCACGTACTCTTTCTGCAATTAAATTCTCTTAACCTACCTTACACATTCATGCCTCCGTCTCCTTGCACACAAATATCATTGTCTCTCCTGAAAGTCAGATGAATACTTTATCTGGCTTTTGAAACTCAGCTTAAGTGACACCTCCGTTGCGCCATTCCCTCACATACTTTCCACTAAAATATCACTTCTTCTAATCCACTGTAAATGGCAGAATGGACAGGATTGTAAGGTTTAGATTAGAGTCTATCCTTACACAATTGTGAAATGGTGACTTGTGAGTCATTTCAATTGCTGATCATTGATCTTTCAGTAGATCCTGAGAAAGACTGCTGGTCAAGCAGAGCTAAGCTTATTGGCCTACTAAGTAAGGGAGGAAGGCCAGCGTGACTGACTTTTAGTAACATCTTGCAATGGGGGAGTGAGGGGATGATATTTACAGTGTTTTAGGGCCGGAGCTGTGTGATTTTTAAGATGGAGCTTTCAAGGAAGAATATTGATTGGGATTGGGCAGTGTCTATGATAAAATAACTTTGAGTTGGTAGCCATGGTAAGGCAAAAATCTTAAAGCAAGCCCCGATGAACACCTTTAGTCTTAATAAGTAAACTATTTTAATAGGCTCAGTCTAATCTTCCAAGAACAAAGATTTCATGGAACAAAAGTACTTCCTTTTGCTTGGTTTCAGTATTTTTAGCATACAAGCAGGAAAATATTGTCCCAGAATACAGGGTCAGGAAAGTATGTTGGTTTAATTTCTCACCGTCTCATAGGGATGTTGCAAAGGAGTGAATGTTTTTAATGCATGTGAGGTAGAACTTATATAGCAAGTTCTCAATAAAAGAGGTTTATAATTGTGACTCTGTATGTTTTATTAGAACACCTACAATAGTATATTTCAGTGCTTTGTCTTAATGTCTCTCTCCCACTATATCACAAGTGCCCAAGTACCAGCCCTATTTATTCATTTTGTATCTCCAGCTTCTAGCACAGAGCTTTGCCATGTAATGGGCTCTCAATGAATGTTTGTGGAATGAAGGAACAAGAGCACTGCATTAAATAACCTATGTCTGTGGGTTGACACTGAGGAACTTGTTAGTTATATTGGTGACTAGCATGAGAAGGGAAGAGAGGACAAGTATTCCTGGAATGCAGGAGGTGAATGAAGAAATGAGAAATCTAATTTTTCTCTTTCTCTTGCATGCTAAGGAGCAACTCTCTTGGACTGAAGTTCAATACATTTAGCAGATAGCCATCCATCATTCCTTGTTTGCAGACAAGAGCAAGTGATAGCTCCATTAACTCTGCCCACATAACTCGTGGAGCAAAACCTCCAAGGTTGGTTTGGATTGGGACCTGATGCTAGCTGATGTGGAACAGGGCAAAGAGGCTGAGAAAGACAAGCATGGCTGGTGACTATTTCTCATGTTTAATGGGAAAATCGTGAACTCTTGCAACCCTTTGCACTAAGAAGGTAGGGATGACTCAAGAGAAAACCAGGACCGTATAACAGCAAGAACGGAATTGATAACTTCTGTCTCTTAGTAGTGAATGACCCTGTTCACGTTAAATACCAACAACACTCTTGGTTTATACTTCTTTTAGAGCACTGAGTACAATAAAACCATACTTAGTTTTGTAAAGATCTTTTTCACTCGCATGTGACTTCCAGAAGGGAACGGTCAGCAACTTATTCAAGTATTGTATAACTGCCAGGCCCCTTTCACCATGGATCCCAGTAGTGACAGTATCTGGCACATAATAGAAAATGTTTTCAAAATTTATGGCAATGAAATGAATGTACGTAGATGCAACAGCTGAGTCGAACAAGAAATTTCTTTTAAAATAATATTAATTTTTCTTTAATTTGATTATAAAGTTATGTTTCATTAGGAAATATGTAACCAAACAAAATTTATACAGAAGGAAAACAAATCTATTCACTCACTTACACACACATACAATATATATATATAAATACGTATTTACATATATGTGTATGTGTATGTAGACATATAGGTATGTATGTAGACATACATTTATACTTGCTTGTAAGTGTGTATATATACTTATGTATATATATATGCGCATGTACATGAAATTGGATTCAGACTATGGAAATAATTTTGAACCTTATTTTTTCTCTTTATTATTATATAGTGAAGGATTTTCACACGTTTTAAAATATTTTTGAAAACGTTTTTATTAGCTCTATGGTTTTTCATCTCATAATTGCACTATTTATCTAAATTGTTTCCAAGTCTTCCAAATTTGCCAGGAGCAACTTTGTAACGAATATGAATGTATGTCTCTATTTATATCCTTAAAAGAAATTCTAAATTTGTAGTAAAGGATGTTTTGGCTCAAAGGGTAAGAATATTTCTAAGACCCTTCATCCATGTTACCAAGTTGTTCTTCATAAAAATTTTACTGATGTGTGATTTCCTTTACTGATATGTGAAAATGGAGCATGGGTTTTCTTTTTCCTGTACCAGTTCCAATGCTAGGTTTTTTTTTCTTTAATTTTTTAAAATGTTTTATTTATTTTTGAGACAGAGAGAGACAGAGCATGAGCAGGGGAGGGGCAGAGAGAGAGAGGGAGACACAGAATCTGAAGCAGGCTTCAGTCTCTGAGCTGTCAGCACAGAGCCCGATGCGGGGCTCGAACTCACAGACTGTGAGATCACGACCTGAGCCAAGGTCGGACAGTCAACCAACTGAGCCACCTAGGCGCCCCATCCTATGCTAGGTTTTAACATAAGGGGAAAAATTGGTTTCAATTTTATTTTATTTTTTTTTAATTTTTTTAAGTTTATTTATTTTGAGAAAGAGAGAGAAAGAGAGCACGTGCACACTGGGATGGGCAGAGAGAGAGGGGGAGAAGGAATCCCAAGCAGGCTCTTCACTGACAGATGTGGGTCTCAGACTCACAAACCATGAGATCATGACTTGAGCTGAGATCAAGAGTCGGATGCTTAACTGACTCAGCCATCCAGGCGCCCCTGGTTTCAATTTTAAAGGAAAAAATAGAATTTTATTGTGATTTAATTTGCATCTGTTTCTTCATTCTGAATGACTTATGCATATCTTATTTTACTATAATGTTTACCATTTTCTTTTTTTTTTTTTTCTTTTTTTTTATTTTTTTATTTTTTAATATATGAAATTTACTGTCAAATTGGTTTCCATACAACACCCAGTGCTCATCCCAAAAGGTGCCCTCCTCAATACCCATCACCCACCCTCCCCTCCCTCCCACCCTTCCCTCCCTCCCACCCCCCATCAACCCTCAGTTTGTTCTCAGTTTTTAACAGTCTCTTATGCTTTGGCTCTCTCCCACTCTAACCTCTTTTTTTTTTTTTTTTTTCCTTCCCCTCCCCCATGGGTTTCTGTTATGTTTCTCAGGATCCACATAAGAGTGAAACCATATGGTATCTGTCTTTCTCTGTATGGCTTATTTCACTTAGCATCACACTCTCCAGTTCCATCCATGTTGCTACAAAAGGCCATATTTCATTTTTTCTCATTGCCACGTAGTATTCCATTGTGTATATAAACCACAATTTCTTTATCCATTCATCAGTTGATGGACATTTAGGCTCTTTCCATAATTTGGCTATTGTTGAGAGTGCCGCTATAAACATTGGGGTACATGTGCCCCTATGCATCAGTACTCCTGTATCCCTTGGATAAATTCCTAGCAGTGCTATTGCTGGATCATAGGGTAGGTCTATTTTTAATTTTCTGAGGAACCTCCACACTGCTTTCCAGAGCGGCTGCACCAATTTGCATTCCCACCAACAGTGCAAGAGGGTTCCTGTTTCTCCACATCCTCTCCAGCATCTATAGTCTCCTGATTTCTTCATTTTGGCCACTCTGACTGGCGTGAGGTGGTATCTGAGTGTGGTTTTGATTTGTATTTCCCTGATAAGGAGTGACGTTGAACATCTTTTCATGTGCCTGTTGGCCATCCGGATGTCTTCTTTGGAGAAGTGTCTATTCATGTTTTCTGCCCATTTCTTCACTGGGTTATTTGTTTTTCGGGTGTGGAGTTTGATGAGCTCTTTATAGATTTTGGATACTAGCCCTTTGTCCGATGTGTCATTTGCAAATATCTTTTCCCATTCCGTTGGTTGCCTTTTAGTTTTGTTTGTTTACCATTTTCTTACTGACTCTCCCAATAAGAGTTCTTATATATTGAGCATATTGTTCATTTTTTTCCAAGTTGTCATTTACCTTTTATGTTACAGTTGACAAACATTAAAATTCATGTGAAATAAAATATAATATTCTTTTTTTTTTTTGCGCTGTGGTTTTTCCCTTTGTTGTTGTTAGGCTTAGAAATTTTACTGTATAGTCAGATAAATATTCACTAAGAAGTCCATGCTTCTTTGGTTTCATGTCTTATATTTAGTTCTTTAATTCACTGGTGCTGTTTGGTGTAACATGTGAGCTAAGGATAGTATATTTTTTAACTCCCAAGTATTTTTGTTATTGTCCCAGTCGAATTTAATACATACTTTTAATAACCATTTTAATTGTCCTAGTCCAATACATAATTTTTCCCTTCCCTACTAATTTATTGTACTAAAATCTAATGTAACTTGAATTTTCCTGTGCCTCATGAGTCTATGGATACTAATTGAGTTATTTTAACAGCAGTTATTTAAATTTCGGTAGGATGTGTTCCCTGTTTGAGCAGGAATTCCAGCTGCTTGTTTGACACCCTCTACCCCAAGACCCATCCCCTCTCAGGTATTTCTGGTAATTCTTAGGGACTGGCTCATTTGCACTCTCTGACAAGTCTGATTGGAGATTTTTGAGACAGTGCTCTTGCCTTGAAATGAAGTATGTATCCTGCCTTTCCTGTCACTCTGTCTAAGTGGATCCTAATAGTTGATGAAGTAATTCTTTCTTCATCTTTGCATTACAGCTAATCAAAGGAGAAAGAATGATAGAATTAAAGTATGCCATTTTGCAACCTATAAGGAAGTGATAGATATAGGCGATATTATTACTGGCTGCTAAGACTATTAGGTAAAAAAACTTATGGAGAATTATTAAGGGTGGCTATGACTGATACCATTTAAACCCATGGGTCAGTCTTAAATGATGGAAAAAGAGAAAGCCAAACACCCATGCCTCCTGGTGGGATTCTGTAACACAACATTGAAGTATTCTTATGAAACATATCCAACTACAATCTGCTTGAGCCCCTAGATTGAATTACTAGTGCTCTGGAAACTCAAGGGATGTGAGAACATGTAAACCAACACTATGACGATGTACTTGGCAAAATTCAGAACGTCAGGAGATATTTGGGACAAACAATCCAGTTTGTTCAGTGATTAAATTGTGAGGAAATTTTGAAAGAGTGGTGAATCTACACTTGAAAGTGACAAAAGAGACATAGTAAATAGCGTGGCCTTGTTTGAATCACATTTGAAATCAAGAAACATTGTGAGACAAAGAGGGAAATTTGAACCCTGATTGAATATTTGATTATCAAGGAATTATTATTAGTTTCAGGCATGATAACAGTTATGTTTTAAGAAAGTATTATTGTCTTTTAGAGAAACACTTGGAAATAATTATGGATGAAGTGATATGCTGCCTGGTATTTTTTCAAAATAATGCAGTGTGGAATGGAAGGAATAAAGATTTAAATGAAATATTGGCTATGGGTTAATAATTGTTGAAGATGGGTGATGGGTCTATGGGGCTTTACTTTACTCCTTTTTTCTGTGTGAAGTTATTTATTAATGAATTTATTTTTATTGTGGCCAAATAACACTAAACTTACCATTTTAACCATTTTAAAGTGCACAGTTCAGTGGCATTAAGTACATTCACCATGTTGTGCAACAAGAACTACTATCTAATTTCAGAACTTCTTCCTCACCCCAAAAGGAATGTGAATGTTTACTTAAGAAAAATATTAATGGGGAGTCTGGGTGGCTCAGTCTGTTGAGCGTCTTACTCTTGATTTCAGCTCAGGTCATGATCCCAGGGTCATGGGATCAAATCCCACATAAGGCTCCGTACTGAGTGTGGAGCCTCTCTCTCCCTCTCTTTGCTCCTCTCCCCTGCTTGCACAGTCTCTCAAATTAAAAAAAAAAGAAATTAATAATGAAAGCAGCATCTACTAAGTATATGGATGACTGCTAACTTTATCATTTTGTTCCCTTCATCTTTAAATCAAGGGTCAGATGATATGGGATACAAAAAGTCGTTTTTTGTTTTTTGTTTTAATTTTTTTAACGTTTATTTATTTATTTATTTTTAAACGTTTTATTTATTTTTGAGACAGGGAGAGACACAGCATGAACAGGGGAGGGTCAGAGAGAGGGAGGCACAGAATCTGAAACAGGCTCCAGGCTCTGAGGTGTCAGCACAGAGCCCGACGCGGGGCTCGAACTCACAGACCGCGAGATCATGACCTGAGCCGAAGTCGGCCACTTAACCGACTGAACCACCCAGGCGCCCCACGTTTATTTATTTTTTTGAGACAGAGAGAGACAGAGCATGAACGGGGGAGGGTCAGAGAGAGGGAGACACAGAATCAGAAACAGGCTCCAGGCTCTGAGCTGTCAGCACAGAGCCCGACGCGGGGCTCAAACTCACGGACCGCGTGATCATGACCTGAGCCGAAGTCGGCTGCTTAACTGACTGAGCCACCCAGGCACCCCTGTTTGTTTTTTTTTTGTTTTTTTTTTTTTTTATCAAGATGGATTGTTTTCTGAGGTGAAGCCTAGTTATATTTCTCTCAAATTCCTTTGGTGATAACGTTCTTTGAATTTTCTTTCAAATTCTGGCAATAGTTTATCTACCTTAACATTTTCTTTTTCTTTTGTACATTGATATTTTAGCATTTAAATCAGAGGAAGGTATGTCAGGATCTGCTAGGTAGTATTTTTAAATGGAAACACAGTCAGAATTTTTTGATTGCCCATTAGGGATTTTTTTCTCTCCTGTATAAGAGTAATACTAAGAAAAAAATACTGACATTTACCACTATGTGAACAAATAACACAATTATTAGGCAAGGAAGTCTGATTCTTTGTTCTAACCAGCACTTCTGAACACTCAATATCCAAACATGAAATACCTGTATCAAAAAAAAAAAAAAAATCCACATGTAAGTGAATCCATGCAGTTCAAAACTGTGTTGTTCAAAGGTTAGTTGTATATTTGAAGCCTGAGGCCACTAATTTGATGCACCCCCAGTGATGACCTGTCATCTTTCAGTAGTGTTTTGATTTGGAGGAACAATCACAAATTATGGCCTATCTGACAAATAAATGGAATGATGTAGACAAAACAGTGTTAAAAAAGAAAGGATGCTCTAGGATAAGGTAGTGAGGTTTTACATGTGCTGTATTAACTGACTTGAGACCATATTGCTTCTTAAGATAATTGCTTACAGAACAATGCTTACCTAAAGACAACTGCTGGAATGATTACTTTAAAAACAAAACAAGCATGACTTTCAATTAATCACTTTAGAATCACAACCTATAGCCTTTATTTATCTACTTTTTTTTGGACATGTGTCTACTGTCTGTGTGAAACTGCAAAAAAGCATCATAAAAAATAAAATTAAGGTGTAAAGGCCATGCAGCCATAGAAATCAGCAAGGCAGAGTTGGAAGGGTCTGCCCTCATTTACAGATGAGAGCTGGAGAAGTTCCTTTTTCAGAGTCATACCTTGAGTGAGAAGCAACCATTGCTGAGGCCAAAACTCTGTCTCCTGACTTCTGGTTCAGAGTTCCCTCCACCATAATACTACAGAGACAGATCACCAGGAAAGGTTGTGGGCACTTCTTTCTGAATATCCATCAGGATATACTAACTTACTTTCTGCAGAGGATAATTTAAATGTAATCTCACCTCTAAAGGACATTTAGTTTTTCTAAGCCAGTGATTCTTTCTGAATTTGAATATACTACTCTGAATTTTATGCAAAGCATTTGTTTTATTTTATTTTTTAATTTTATTTTTTCTTAGCACATGCGTGTGCACACGTGTGCACAAGAACAGGGGAGGGGCAGAGGGAGAGAGAGAATCTTAAGCAAGCTCCACGAGCTTGACACAGGGCTCCATCTCATGACTGTGAGATCATGACCTGAGCCAAAATCAAGAATCAGATGCTTAATCTACTGAGCCACCCAGGCAGCCCTGAAAGCATGTTTTAACCCTTGACTGCATTTAGTATGTCATGGGAAGTAGGTTTTAAAAATTCCTTTGAATGAAGAAAAGAAGGAACTAATTTTATTATTTTAATTCAATTGGTACAATTTCATTTGGTAATGGAAATACTAGAAAATTCTGTGTGTGTGCATGTGTGTGTGTGGAGAGAGAGAGAGAGGAAGAAGAAGGAGGGAGGAGGAGGAGAAGGAGGAGAAGGAGGAAAGAAGGGAGGGAGGGTTTCTTGGGCATGTGGAAGGTCTGTGAGGCTCACAGTGCTTAACCAAGGATGTAGGAGACCTGGGTGCTAGATCTGTGATCACCACTGTTAAGCCACGTGACTGGGAAACACATCTAACCTATTGGGATTCTTTAGTTTCTTAAAGGGAGGGTTTTTGGAAAGATGGTCTTGAAGTTCCTTTTTAGTTGGGTAATTCCTTGACTCCAGGAAAGAATGTTGGAACTAAAACAGCTACAGTATTGTGAGTTGACAGCAAAAGGCTGGCTTTTGGCTTAGTGCAATATCATGTTGGAAGAGGCATCTCTGTGAACATGAACTCCAAGCATAGGTGTCTAAAAACTGAGAAAGTGAAGTTGACAGGACATCCACTCTATGTCATTAACTTTATCAAATACAGTATCAATGAAATCCTTGACCTGAGAGTGTATTTCAATATGCAAGTGATTCTGAATAATTATGTATAATTATTATATTGTTAACATGTATAATCATACAGAGAGAAGGGGGGCAGAGAGAAAAGTTGGAGAGCTTTAAGGTTTAAATTTCTTAGTATCACACAGCTAGAAGAGGTTGGTTTTTTGTTACAAATCTGGCCTGTTCAAATGTGCCACCTGGGACATTTCCATCAACTTTTTCTTTGTTCATCACTAGACAAAAGGAACTCAACTGTTCAAAGCGTAGTGAGTTTTCAGGAAGATTATTCATTTACAGCGGGACAAGGTGAAAAATGAACACCAGAGTTTCTCAAATGAGAAGTCTAGGAAGGATAATTTAACTTCTCAGAAATTTTTCAAAAACCCCTAAATTTGGACCAGGAAGTCATTCGTATCGCTCACCTGTGGGACTGGTCATTCCTCAGATGAAACAGCAGCAGCATCACCTAACAGCCTGTGCTCAGGCGTGCAGGCGGCTGCTCTGAGGACCGATCGGGGCCCTTGTCGGGATCGTTGTACTCACCCTGTTTCTTTCCACTGAGAAGGAATCATTGTCTTTAAATGATACTTCTTGCCGTGTCCTTTGTGGTATGGTTTTATTTTAACTTAGGCTTCAGCTTGAAATTCAGTGGCTGATAGGGTGTGAAATGGAATCTAGCATGCTGTGCAACATGTACAAGCTGAGTGGTGCCAGGGACCCGGGGGGACAGGTTGGAACCTTCATTAGTCCAGAATTTTTAACCACAATGAACTGGAAATTACTGATGGTTCATACACAATAGCCAAGCCGTCATGAGCAATTAAGGAGCACTGGTGTAATTGACCTGATTTGAGGATGCAGGGCAGCTGAGCACTTCTCCCTGGGGCCAGCTCTCCCACGTGAGCAGAGCAGATGGCCATCTGAGGGATTACAATAACAAGGGCAGCTGAATAGTCAAGTGACCAGTCAGGGTAACCAAGGGGACAGGGCAGTTAGATCTCTTCTGGATGGATGGGCAGCTCATGCCTAACTGGGCTGCACCATATGTCCCTGTCTGTGGCACTCTCCCCCCTCCCGAAAGTTTCTTCTAATGTAAAGTATAAGGGCAAGGGATGTGTCACTTCAACAGATTCCTGTGTGTTGGCACTGTGATGAATGCTGGTAATACAGAGATGAATAAGGCACTAGGAATGGACTCAAGTAACTTATGATTTAAAGGGGGTTGAGCAGACATGAATATAGGTGAGCATAATACCAGTAATACTTTCTGATGCTGCCACAGCACATACCATATGATGAATGCAAAGAAAAGGAGACATCATTTCTTACTAGAGAAGACACGGAGAAGAGGTGACTGTTTCCTCTGTGTATTCGCTAAAAAATGACTCAGTAGCTCAGCACATTTCAAAAATACCACATAAAGATTTATAATACACATTAGCATATGTGATATATTCTAAATAGGAAATGCATGAATATGATTCAAATTTTGAAATACCCCACCTATATCCTCAGAACTCTGCTTCTTCAATGGCCGCAACCACTTTTACTGGCTCTGGTAGACCCTTCCAGTGATATTCTATGCCTATGTACATATGGGCGCACATATCTACGTTCCTTTTTTTCTTTACTCAGAACCTTGATTTTTCTTTCAATTAAAATGTATCCTAAGAATCTCTCCTTATCAGTCCATTTTGAGCTAACTTTAAATGATATTCCATTTTATGAGAGGATTTCCATATTATTTATTTAGTTTGCTCTCTTAGTGAACATTCTGTTGCAAACAATACTTCAGTGAATCATCTTGCAAATGATTAATTGCACTATGTACACATTCATTAGGGACAGTTTCTGGGAGTACCATTTCTAGGGAAATGGGTGTGTTAATTTTTAATTTCAAGAGAGATGGCCAAGTTGTTTTTATTGAAATTATTCACACCCACCAACAATACATGGGCCAACCCACTTACTACTTTTTCAATAATTCAGTGTGTTAACAAAGGCTTTTTTTTTTCACTTTGATCAATATGATAAGTAAAAATGGCATTTTGTAATTAATTTTTTTCTTATGAGTGATATAAAGGAGAAGAACTTTTCCTCTACTTTCTTTAGTTTAGTTTCTAGGTCCTACAAACTAAACTTAAAAAAGACAGATTAACAGGGGAAAGGCATCAGTGTTTACTGATGTCAATATTTTTACATGCATGAGGGCTTCACAGAAAAGAAGTGAAAACTCAAAAAATCAGTTAGATTTGGGAGTGTATGTACCATTTTAACAAAGGACAATAAACAGGGGAGAGGTGAGTAGACAAAGAAGAGGGTTTGGGCCTCTAAGGCCAATGAATTATAGGAAAGTGACTGGGAAACATATAAGGGGGACCAGGAAGTAAATGAGAATATATGAGGAGAAAATATATGTAAGATCAGGGTTATTCTGATAAGATTTGTTTGTGCAGACTTATCTCAGCATTGACTCCTCATCTCTAATGGTAAGAGGGCTCTCCTCTTCCTGGTACAGGGAGGACACCTTTCTTACAGGAAGTTCGTACCCTGCTTTTTTGGCAGAGGGCAGAAAGTTCTTCCTATGCCTGCTGTTTCTCACTTGTCTCCAGCCTAAAATAATCAATGTGCCCAAGTTGGCATATTTGGGGTGACATATTCTGATCTCCTTCAGTGGAGTTGAGAAATTTTTCATACATTTAAGAACTGTTTTAATGTCTTGTCTGTTTAATTTTCTGTATATTTCTCCAGTGTATTATTAATCATTTTATTTCTTTATTTAGTTTTTTAAGTTTATTTATCTTGAGATAGAACACGTGTGCAAGCAGAGGAGGGGTAAAGAAAGAGGGAGAGAGAGAGTCCCAAGCAGGCTCTGTGCTGCTAGCACAGAGCCTGGACGTGGGGCTTGAACTCACAAACTGTGAGATCATGACCTGAGCCGAAATCAAGAGTTGGAGGTTTAACTGGCTGAGCCACCCAGGCACCCCATAACTAATCATTTTCTTATGGAATTGTAAATGCTCAAGTTATGTTAAAGAAATTAGAAATTAGGCCTTTGTGAAATGAGACTCAAATATTTCTCTCAACCTGTTGTCCCCTTTTGATACAATTCATGTATTTTTTGCCTAGGAGATAATTTTTAAAAAGCCTTTTTGATGAGTCAAGTTTATTAATTTCTGCATCTAGGGTTTCTAAGCTTTGTATCTTACCTAGAAAGATCTTCCAAAATTATATAGAAAAACAGTTCTCCCATAATTTCATGTAGTACTTTCTTACAAGATTGGTGTTTGAATCCTTGATCAATCTGAAAGTTATTTTTTTTATGTAGGTGCGAGGTAGGAATCCAGGAGGCAAACCATGTATCTCAAAACAGTTTATTGAGTAGTCCATCTTTTTTTCATTGAAAGAAAATACCACATTTATCTTATATTAGGTTATTTTTAGGTTCAATTCTGGACTTTCTATTCTATTTGGATGATCTGTCTACTCACATATCAGTATTGCTGAGTAGTATAATTTTATAATGAGGTTTAGTGTAGGCTAGTGAAATTTTCCCTTCATGACTCCTTCAGACTTTTCCTGGATTTTCTTGTTTGTTAATGTTTTCATATGAATATCAGATTCAGTTTGCCTGGTGAAGAATAAACTGTTGGTATTCTTAGAGGGAGTTCCATTAAATACAGATCAACACGGGAAACTGACATCTTCTTTATATGTATTCAAGAACATGATTCTATACATCTGTATTTTTGTGATTCCTTTGTACCATTTTATTTATTTTTTTAAGTTTATTTATTTATTTTGAAAGAGAAAGCACACATGTGTGCACAAGTCAGGAAGGGCAGAAAGAAAGGGAGAAACAGAATCCCAAACAGGCTCTGTGCCATCAGTGCAGAACCCAATGCTGGGCTCGAACTCACGAATTGTAAGAAAATGACCTGAACTGCAATCAAGAGTCGGATGTTTAACTGACTGAGCCACCCAGGAGCCTATCCTTAGTACCATTTTGCAGATTTCTTTCTATGGATTTCCTATGCAGTTCTTGTTAAATTCATTTTCTAGTCTAGGTATTTTATCTTTTTGGATGCTATTGATTTTTCTTCCATTATGTCTGCTAACTTGTATTTATATATGAAAACTTTTGATTTTTATATATTATTTTTTACCTAGTGAAATTTGTAATTTATCTTGCTATTTGAAATAGCTTTTCACATGATTGTTTTTGGAGTTTCTAGTTAATAATAGCAATAATGAATAGTTAACAATTCATTCAAATAGGGATAAATCTTACTTTCATTTTTCCTGTAACCTCATTTTTTGAATCTTTCTTTTAGAACAATATTAAACATAAATGCATAAGAAGACATTTTGTTTTGCTCTTTTCCTATCAAATACATATGCACATAGACACACATACATGGAAGTACCATATATTTTGTTTTAAAAATTTCTTATGAAGAATCATTAAAATTTGTAATGTTTTTTCAGCAATTATGTAGTTTAGTATGAATCGTTCTATTCATGAAGTAAAAAAGAAATATGGTGAATTATATGAACAGATTCATATTAAACTATTTTTATAACCTTTGAAGAAAGCATAGTATCATGGTTTATTATTATAGAAAATTCTCCTGTATTCCGTTTGCTAATGTTTTTGTGACACTTGCATCAATAACTGTAAAGGAGTTGGTTTGTAGGTTCCTTTTTTGTGGGTTCAATCTTTGTCAAGGTTTGGTACTGTTGTTACACTTGTTTCATACAAATTATTTGAATGCTTTCCTTTTTAAATCTTTTTATCTGGAATAGTTGACATAGTAGTGGGGGTATCTGTTTCTTAATAAATAAGTCGTGGGGATGTAATGTACAGTATGGTGATTATAGTTAGTAATACTATATTGTGTATTTGAAAGTAGCTAAAAGAATAGATCTTAAAAGTTCTTATCACAAGAAAAGTATTTGTAACTATGTGTGTTGATAGATGTTAAATAAACATTGTGATGGTCATTTTGCAATATATACAAATATCAAATCATTATGCTGTATATCTCAAACTGATATAATGTTATATATCAATTATATCTCAAAAAGAAAAGTTTGTTAGAACTTGATGAAAGCACCTGGGCCAGTTACTTTTTTTTGAAGTAACTCTTAGACTTTCTCCCTTTTTTTCTATTTAATTGTTATGTTCTAAATATTCTTCCTATTTCACTTTGATTTCTTCTTGGACTCAAATTGTTCCTGGAATTTTATTTTGATTTTATTTTCTGTCTTTTCCTCCTCTGTTTACTGTAGTTTTTGCTTTCTGATAGTGGCTGTGTGTTATTTGGTGCAAATATTTTTGTAATTTTTAGATCTTCCCTGTGAATTGTACCCTTTCAATAATATTTACCCTAAATTTAACCTTGTCTGGATTTTTCCCCCATGTAAATACCCAATAAGCCTTTGCTGAGTTATTTTATTTTCAACCTGTCTGAGATGCTTCCTCTAGGTGTGTGTATCACACATAGCTTGTGCCCTACATCACATTCCCTGGGCTCACCTTTTACTCCAGCTGTGGCTGCAGCTGGCTCTGTGTGTGGATCTGACAGCCTCTCACCTCCTCCGGGACGTGAAGCTAAGTATCTGTGCATACCTGCTCAGCCACTATCATCAGCAAAAATTCATGACTAATGGAGGACAGCAGACCATGAATAAATATCCTCCTTTTCCCTGTTTTGGAGAGACAGTTGGTATATTCACATGGCTATACAGAGGTCCTAGTGGTAATCCGTTCCATGACACAACACACCCTTTTCCCCCCGATTCACCTTTCCCAGCCCTCCAGCCCTGATCCTTGGGATTACTTCTCCAAATTAACTACCTGTATCAGCCCCTTTTTCAGGGGAGCCCAGATTAGGACATTATGTCTTTTCAATTTGCAGGGAATTAAATGCTGCTTTGCACTCCTCTTTTAACATACTCTTATACTGTACTATATGTATAAAACATACGGTATATTTATTGATCTAAGAGATATATTTGTTCTTAATTCTGTTTTATTGCTCCTATATTCTCTCTTTCTTGACAAGATTTGTGCTTCTGTGTATATATGTTTCCAGATGTAATATTTTTGCTTTAGTAATTCCTTTTTTATGTTATGAACTATAGAGGAAGTCATCAAGAGGTCATGAACAGTGGTTGAGCCTCAAGCTAGATCTGGGCAAGCTGGCAATTGGAGTCTCCTCACCCCTCCCCTGTCTCTGGATGCATGCCCTGCCCACCATTCCGGCAGCCAGAGCCACTGCTTTCAGGGTCACGGCGTTGGGAGAGCAATGTGTCCCTGAGAACATCTGAACCCTGTTAGGGCCCCTGTATATAAATTTTGAAGATTCTGGTGGTAGGTGTAGAAATCTACTGGTCTCTTGGCTGCCCGAGTGAGATAAGACTTGGAAGTTCCCTCGCTTGTTAAAACTGCCACCTTCCCGTCTGCAGTGACCTGCCCCTGTCTTCAATCTCTCCTGGCCTCTGTGTCCAGTTTGTGAACCAACAACTATATTTATTAATTCCTTTCTATAAGAATGCTGGAATTAGTACAATTTAAAATTTTCCATTTTTATCTCTGTGTTGCTACTCAATTTTTCTTGTTGAATATATTATTTTTATTAATGTTATCTGATGCCTTTAAATACATTTATACCACTGTTATTTAATCTATTGTATCTGAATATCTTTTGATACTTGGTGATAAGAGTTGAAGAAATCTGCCCACATTGACTGCCTCTCATCTTCCCTTCTATCAGCTTTATTAGTGAGGATTATACAGTTATATTCTCTTTTGTAACGATAGTCTCCACGTTATTTTAATCTTAATTTTATGATAAAATGGATCCAATACTTAGCATTCATTCTTGTGCCATAGGTTTTCTGTTCATTCTCTGGAATTTCTGTAGAAAACTCTTGGGAACTATGTTTTTTCATTTTAAAAAATTAATTTTCTCTTACCTTTATATTTGGGCCACAGTTTGTCTGGTTATGTATTATGTCATACTTTCTTCAGTCTTTGTAGGCATTGCTTTATAGTTTCCACATATTAAGACTTGCTCTGGCAAAAAAGTCTGAGGCCTGCCTAAATTTTTACCTCTTTTTTGATGACTTGACTTTTTTTTGTTGTTGCTGTTGGTCAAGCAAAGGATTCTTTATCTTTGAACTCCCAGCAATTTTATTAGATTATGTCTTTCTATTGGTTGCTATAGATTAATATTTCCTTAGGCATTAATTTATGACTAAATTCTTTCATTTATGAAACTTTTTCTTTAAGTATTTTTCTTCTATTATTTTGCTCCTCTTTCTTGGAGATACCAGTTAACCTTATGCTGGATATTATTTGCTTATCTCTCTATAACATTATCTCTCTAATGTTTTATTTTCATTTCATTCTCTTCACTTGCCTCAGTCATGTTTTCTCTGTCCTTTGCTATGTTTTAAGCAATGGCTATTATTCTTGAGCTACTTCCAAATGGCTTTTTGTGGTTGTCATTGTGCAGTTATTTCACTTGCTTCTTCCACTTATTTTTGGATCTATGCAAGTTCAAATTTTCACTTTTTGTTGTCTTGCCATAGTTTCTCCAAACTCTTATAGATCTCCTTTGTGCTAGATTTGAAGAACTATTCAAAAATTTAAAACTCATAAACAAAATCCATGATCACAAGATTTAAGTGAGTGTTTTCCATCTGTTTTTCCCCATGTGTGTTTTCTGCTTTTATTTTTTTGCCTTGTAATATTTCTAGGTAGATCCTATATGGTACCTTTCTACCATACTCTTTGATTGAGTTTATAGGAGATTTCTTTATGGAAAAGCTTAGGGTCTTGTACCAGTTTACTGGTATCCTAATTATTATGCAGAGAATGAATATGTACAACTGACAGTTTTTTGTTAAAAAATATGTACTTTACACTTTCACTCCACATTCATTCTGGATCCTAAGGGTCTTCCTCTATCTGTCTTTCTTCTTCACAAAAACTAGCATTTAGTATTTATTTTAGAGAGGGTATACAGGAGATAAACTCTTATAATCTTTGTACACATAGAGTCTTTATTTCACTTCTACTCTTAAAAGATAGTATAGGTGGGTATAAAATTCTAAATTATCAGGCATTTTCCTCAAATATTTGAAAGACATTATTTTATCTTTATTGGCTGTCTCATAGATGAATTTATCTACTTTGATTATACAGCGTCTTTTCTGTTGGTTTTAACATTTTATAGTCCTTCTAGATGTTTTCCAGTTTTGCTGTGGCATTAGCTAAGAATAGGTTTGTATTTATCTTGCTTGAAATTTGGAATATCTTTTGGTTAAAAGATTTGTGTTTTTCTCTACTCTTGGAAAATTCTCAGCTCTCCTTTGTAGATGCTGATTTTCAGTCATTTCCTTTTTTATCTTTTTTTCTGAAATTCTTATACGATGTGTATTGGAACCTGAAGATTATCCTTTATGTTCCCTAGCTGACTTTTCACATTTTTAAATTCTTTTTATCTCCTTTCTCTGTGCTCTAAATGAATTGATCACCTTTATAGCCCAGTTCTCTGTGCCTATGTCTGGTCTAGTATAAAATCCACTTCATGGATTTTTGTTGTATTTCTTCTTGTATTTCTTTGTTGTAAAACTTCTTGTTTTATTTTTTCTTTGTTTTTTTATTTGATATTTATATACTTATATTCCCTGTTAATGAATATAAGTACCCTTTAAAAATCTTTATCATTTTTCCTTAAAACTAATCCTATCTTAAGTGTGTTTATAACTCTAATTGTTATTTTTGTTTTCTGGCTTTCTTAGCATTGCTTCGCATGTTTTGAGTTTTGATTGAAAGGGTCATTTTGGATTGGTGTTTCTTATCTCTTCTGTTCCAACTCTTTCATTCCTATGGGTTTAGTGCTTGCCTTTCAGGACTGCACTCTGTAAGCGAGTCTCATTATTTATTGTGTGGCTCCTGCTTCAAAGCAATATTGCGGAACTGACAGACCCATTCCCTGAGCCAGTGGACAACTTGGCTTAATTTTTGGTTGAGAGACTGCCTGTGTTTTTTGCTGCCACTCGACATTAAGTGACTAAAAGTGGGCCTTTAGACCAAGGTTTCTCACTGTTGAGGCTTGGCACTCAGTAATGCATTATTTATATACTGGCACTATTGACATTTTGCCCCAAACAATTGTTTGTTGTGTGGGGGGCGGGGAGGCTCTTTGTGTGTGTATTAATTGTAGAATGTTTTACAGAATACCTGGTATCTCTATATTAGATATGAGTAGCATCTTTACATCTCCTGTCCTGACAATCAGAATGTTTTCTGGCATGGGGCGCCTGGGTGGCTCAGTTGGTTGAGCGTTAGAATTCGGCTTAGGTCATGATCTCGCGGTTCGTGGGTTTGGGCCCTGCATCGGGCTGTGTGCCGACAGCTCAGAGCCTGGAGCCTGCTTCCGATTCTGTGTTTCCCTCTCTCTCTGCCCCTCCCCGACACGCACTCTGTCTCTCTCTGCCTCTCAAAAATAAAGAAAACTAATAAAAAAAAATTTAAAAAAAAGAATGTTTCCTGGCATTACCAAATGTTCCCTGGGTGATGGAACGGGGAGAGCAAAAGTACCTGCAGTGTAGAACCACTGCCACAGGAATATATTTCAGTCCTTCATCCAAAAAGAGAGAGAGCTTCACCAAAGCCTCTTGATCCAAGTAATAAGCCTGGTTTCCTGTCTCTTCTTCCCTGTGGGCTGTCACTGTCTTTTTCAAACTTAGAGGTCTACAGCTCATGGTTTTAGCTGAGCTGACCACTTTGTATTTTTCTTCCTTCTCATCCAAGAGATATTTGTCTTGATTTGGAGATAAATTTTTTATGTGTTTCTATTTTCTATTTTTATCCTTATGTGTAATTGCTTATTCTCTGGATCAGAGAGGTTGCATTCAAGTCAGAACTAAGGTAGCTATCTTTACTGGAAGACTTCACCATTTTTATTTTTATAGGGTGATTATACTTGGACTCCCACTAAGTCACCCACAAACAACACATACAGCAAAAGAGGAGCAAGTAAAAAGCTAGCATTATATTGTTAGGTTATGATGCTCCTCTGCCCACCATTATCAATTTCTCCTTCTGCACTCGACCTTTCCTTTCAGTACCTGAATAAATCCTGGCTTACCAGGTAAAACTTTGGTAAACCAGGATTTTTCTGGTTTACCAAAATCTCATGTAATCTGTCTCCTGCCTACTCTCCAACACCATCTGTAATCCTTCAGTTAGCCACAATGGACTTCTTTTTGTTTTTCACCTAGTCAAGCTCATTCCAGTTTTAAAAAACAACTTACCTACATATTTGTCTTTTATTTTCCCAAGGAAATTGTACAACTTTTCCATTGATTGCTTTCAACAAAGGCTGAGTTTACATATGAGAAGATGATGGGGAGGAGATTAACTAAAAAAAGCAACCCAAAGACTATTTCTAGAAAAGCTACAAGCTCATTTCGTTTTAGAACACTGTGGTGTTTTTTCCATATCTTTGCTAAATTTGTTTCTGTTGGTCATTTAAATATCAGCTTAAATAACACCTTCAGCAGAGGCCTTCTGTGGCTAACCAATCAAAAATATCTACTCAGTTGTTTTCTTGCATTGCCCCATATTACATATTAGTTTTCTCTTTCTCTATGCTTCCATTCTCCATTAGTCTTTTACTTTTTGTGTTTCCTTAGTGTCCATTTCCGTCTACTGTAATGTAAGCCCCTTGAGAGTGAAGACCTTCTAGTTTTTGTTCAAGTCTGTATCTTCAGTGCCAAGAATAAACCTAATACATAGGGATCAATATTAAATATTTACTGAATAATAATAATTGCAAAAAAAATGATGTGTACGCACACTGTTTACTTGTTCCCTTAATAAAAGTCATCCTAAAAGAAGACATGAAACATTACCCTCTTATTCTCATTCTCCAAAACTTTTGGAATAATTTCTTTATAAATTTATTAAATGTATCAATACATTTTGTCACATCTTAGACCCATTTTCATGAGGAAATGCATAAGCATTCTCTGGTGCAGAATGTCTCATATGATAAGTATTATTTAAGAGACGGGTGTACACATAGGCTGAAGAAGATGCCTTCAGTAGTTGATGCTGAATACTGGCTCTTTGGAACTTTCTCAAGCATCAGGTATTGAGTGTTCAGGATGCTACATGTTATAGAGTATGTTTGGACTTAAAGTTCTTTTACATTCTTCTTTATTATTCTAAAAAGGTATAAATTGTTCTTAGGAGCTAGTCTGAAAATATTCATATGTTTATTAAGGAGTAAGTTAGATCATGTCACTGGTTTATGTTCCACATACTTTTGTGGTGTTTTTACAAAGAAATGGCTTTAGAGAAGAAAGGTACGGGAGCCTGTGAAAAGGTTGCACAGCCAAGAAGATAGATCTGTATTTCAATTTATTTATGTGGACAGTGATATTAATAACACCTAATCTCTTCTGACATTAGATGATGACTGTGATGATGTATAAGTGTTTTGAACACACCATGGTAAAAATGCAAGTTATTACTATTAGCTACCACAAAACGATCACAGTGATATTAAATTACCTTTAGGCTATTCAATAAAGGCTATAATTCCACGAGTGGGATTTCTTTTCTGCCTCTTGTGAAATGATATCATTGTTTTGAAGAGCTAAGGGAGCCAAAACCCTCAAGATTCTCAGAGTGTATTGGACATCATTCAGTGGGCCAGCACTTGAGAATGGCAACTACTTGATGACCATCAGTAGTACCTTCGTCTTTATTCCTTTGAATGGTAAATTCTGTTCCCCCTTTATCGTTTAGCTTTAAGAATGCTGACTGTCACTTTGTTTTTTTCTATTCTTCTTTCTGTCAGTGTGTATTGAATCTAAACTCATTGCCAAGAGTTTTGAGTGAGTGCTGATGTGCTTAGGTTTGGTTTTCAAATTCAGACAATAATCACGATTACACGGGGTTATTGATGAAAGTGTTAGAGGGTATAATAAGTGCAGGAAGCTATCCAGATATAGACTGTACCCTCAACATTGTTCTTGTGTGATGTAGAACTGTTTTAGAGAAAGGAAATCTTGGAGCCCTGTATCTGAGGATTACATTTTTTAAATATATTTTTTTTTAAATTGGGACACCTGGATGGTTTAGTTTGTTGGGCGACTGACTTTGGCTCAGGTCATGATCTCACGGTTTGTGGGTTCGAGCCCTGCGTCAGGCTCTGTACTGACAGCTCAGAGCCTGGAGCCTGCTTTGCATTCTGTGTCTCCCCCTCTCTCTGCCCCTCCCCTGCTCACGCTCTGTGTCTCTCTGTCTCTCAATAATAAATAAACGTTAAAATTTTTTTTTAAATTTATCCATTTTGAGAGAGTCAGAGACAGCATGAGTGGGGGAGGGGCAGACAGAGAGGGAGACAGAGAATCCCGAGCAGGTTCCACACTGTCAGTGAGGAACCTGATGCAAGGCTTGAATCCATGAAACTGTGAGGTCATGATCTGAGCTGAAACCAAGAGTTGGATGCTTAACTGACTGAGCCACCCAGGCACCCCCATTTTTTGTTTTAAAAGCCAGTGATACAGCCATACAACTCCAGAACACACTAGTTACTTCAGAAAATGCCTGGAAAATGGTGAAAAGGACAAGTTTTAAGGTAAAAAGATGATACTAATAAAGTGAATTTCTGTCTGTCTCTCTCTCTTTTTTTTGTTCTGTGCCAGTATACATGCTTAAAGATACACATGCAATTAACAAGGATAAGCTCAAGATGAAAATTTTTTTTTTCTAAAAATGTTCTTTGAAGAGGTCTAGATAGTAAAAATGGAACAAATTATCATTCAATAAGGCAAATTTACTCAGCATCAATAGTGTTTTAGTTTAAGAAGATATTTTGATAATTTTAACAAAGGAAATTTATGTGTCATTAAGAAACTAATTTTTATTACACATAGTAATTATTCTGTGCCTTTACTGACACAGCACATTGCTATCTTCCCATAATCTCTGAATAGATTTTGACATTTGTCATGGCATATGATAAGCTATATGAGAAGTGCTTTTTTTAATTTTTAAATGTTTTAATTTATTTTTGAGAGAGAGAGAAAGAGCAGGGAAAGGGCATAGAGAGGGCAGAGAGAGGGGGAGGCAGAGGATTGGAAGCAGGCTCTGCACTGACAGTAGGGAGCCAGCTCCGAGCTGACAGTAGGGATGCCGGGCTCAAACTCATGAACTGTGAGATCATGACCTAAGCCAAAGTAGGATGCTTAGCTGACTGAGCCACCCAGGTACCCCAAGAAGTGTGGTTTTTTTTTTAAATGTACAATTCAGTGGTTTATTACTGTGTTCATAGAGTTGTGCAACCATCACCACCATCTAATTGTAGAACATTTATATCATGGCCATATGAAACCCCTTCATAATAACTCACCATTCCCTCCATCCCCCAGCTTCTGACAGCTACTAATCTACTTTCTTTCCCTATGGATTTACCTATTCTGGCAATTTAATAAAAATTGAATCATAACAGTGTATGGCCTTTTCTAATTGGTTTCTTTCACTTAGCATAATGTGTTTAGTATTCATTTTTGAAACATTGATAGCATATATCAATATCTCAGTCCTTTTCATGGCTTAATAATATTCCATTGTATGGATATAATTTATTATCAGTAATGCTGCTATGAATTTGTGTACAGGTTTTTGTGTGGACATATGTTTTCAATTTCTTGGGTATGTACCTAGGAATAGAATTCATGGGTCATATAGAAGCACTATGTTTAGCTTTTTGAAGGACTGCCAAACTGTTTTCCAAAGTAGTTGCATCATTTTACAAGAACAGTATATAAGGTTTCCAATTTTCCTACATCCTTGCTGTCGTGGCACTTGTTATGATTTGCCTTTTTTATTTTAGCAATCCTAGTGGATGTGAAGTGGTATCTCCTAGTTTTGATTTGCATTTTCATGATAACTAATGGTGTTGAGCATTCCTAGGGGGAATATCTCCCTTGGGGAAGTATTTATTTAAGTCCTTTGCTTGGGGTATTCATCTTTTAATGGTTGATTTGTGAGTCCTTTATATAATCTGCATTCAAGACATCTATCAGGTGTAGATTTGTAAATATTGTCTCTCTGAGGATTGTCTCTTTATTCCTTTGATAGTGGGCTTTTTAAAAATTGAAGTATAATTGACATATATTAGTTTTAGTCACATAACATAATGATTCAATATTTGTAAATATGGTGAAATGATCACTACAATTAGTCTGTTGATAGGGTGTTTGTGCACAAAGAATTTAATTTTAATAAAGTATAATTTGTTTTATTTTTTTCCTGTGTTGCTTGTGCTTTTGGTGTCATTTTAAAGCCATGCCAAATCCAAGTTAAAGAGATTTATTCTGAAGATTTCAGCTTAGAATTTTATAGTTTTAGCAATTCTGTTTAAGTCTATGAACAATTTCAAGTTAATATTTGCATATTTTGTGAGGTAAAGGTCTAAATTCATTCTTTTGCATGAGAATATCATTATTTCAGCACCATTTCCTTCCTTCCCCAACCAACATTGTGTTGACCTGGCACCCTTGCCAAAAATCAGTTGATCATAAATGTAAGGAATTATTTCAGAACTCTCAAGTCTGTTTCATTGATATGTATGTCTATCCTTATGTGGGTACCATGTTGTCTTGATTACTGTAGCTTCATAATAAAAATTTCCCCAACTTTATTGAGATATAAAAGACATGTAACATTATGTAAGTTTAGAGTATACAGTGTGATAGTTTGATACATGTATATATTGCAAAATAATTACTACAATAAGGTTAGTTAACACACCATCACTTCACATAATTACCGTTTTCTTCTGTTGTGAGAACATCTAAGATGTAGTCTCTTAGCAACTTTCAAGTATGTAGTGCAGCATTGTTAATTATAGTCATCATGCTTTACATTAGATCCTCCAGAACTGATTTGTGTACAACTGGAAGTTTGTGCTCTCTGGCCAACATTTCTTCATTTTCCCTAACCCCCAGACCCTGGCAACTACGATTCTACTCTGTTTCTATGAGTTTGGCTTTTTTAGATTCGTACAGTATTTGTCTTTCTCTGTTTAATCACAGAGTGTAATGCCCTCAAATTCCATCAGTGTTGTTGGGAATGGCAGAATTTCTTTCTTTTTTGTGTCTGAATAATATCCCACTGTAAAAATATGCATTTTTACACTGTAAAAATAGAAACTTAAGTTGTTTCCATGTCTTGGCTATTGTGAATAATGTTGCATTAAACATGGGAGCACAGATATCTCTGAGATAGTGATTGCATTTCTTTCTTTCAGAAATATACCCAGAAGTGGGATTGCTGGATCATTAGAAGTTTTGTTTTTAGTTTTTTTGAGAAACCTCCTTGCTGTTTTCCATGGTGACTGTACCAGTTCACATTCCCACTAGCAGCACACTAGGGTTTCCTTTTATCTACATCCTTTCCAGCATTTGTTATCTTTTGTCTTCTTGATAATGGTCATTCTAACAGGTGTAAGGTGATAACTCATGGTTTTGATTTTCATTTCCACAATGATTAGTGATGTTGAGCATCTTTCTGGGTACCTGTCAGCCATTTGTATGTCTGCAGGTCTTT
The DNA here is from genome assembly GCF_018350215.1 of Panthera leo. Classification (NCBI taxonomy): domain Eukaryota; kingdom Metazoa; phylum Chordata; class Mammalia; order Carnivora; family Felidae; genus Panthera; species Panthera leo. The sequence continues at coordinate 22,552,215 of NC_056691.1, read as the reverse complement.
TGCCCATTTTAAAATTGGATTATATTTTTTTGTGCTGTTAAATTTTATGAGTTCCTTATATATTTTGGATATTAACCTCTTACCATATATATGGGTTATAAATATCCCATCCCATAGGGATTTGATCTATTTCATTTCATATCATCCTACTTATTTTTTTATTTTTATTTTATTTATTTATTTTTGCTTTTGGTGTCATATACAAAATATCATTTCCAAGACTAGCGTCAAAGAGCTTTTTCTCTATGTTTTCTTTGAGGAGTTTTATATTCAGGTCTTAAGTCTTTGATCTGTTTTGAGTTAACTTTTGTGAGTGCCATAAGACTGGGGTCCAGTTTTATTCTTTTACATGTTGATATCCAGTTTCCCCAGCATGGTTCATTGAAAAGACTGTCTTCTCTCAATTGAGTATTCTTGGCTTCTTTGTTAAATATTAGTTGACATGATCTGCATAGTTTTATTTCTGGGTTCTCAGTTTTGTTCCACTGAGTTATGTGACTGTTTTTATCTTAGTACCGTACTGTTTTATTACTATAGTTTTGGATTATAGTTTGAAATCAGGAGTGTGATGCCTCCAGCTTTGTTCTTTCTCAAGAGTGCTGTATTTGGGATATTTTTTTGTTCTGTACAAATTTTAGGATTTTTTTTTATTTCTGTGTAGGCATTGCCTTGAATCTATAGATGGCTTTGGGTAGTATGGACATTTAAAAAATCTTAATTTTTCCAATCCATGAACACAGGATATCATTCCATTTGTTTCTGTCTTCTTCAATTTATTTCATCAATATCTTATAATTTTTACTGTACATACGTTTTGTCTTTTTGGTTAAATTTATTTCTAAGTATTTTATTGTTTTTGATACTATTGTAAATTGGATCATTTCCTTATTTTTCTTCCAGATAGTTTGTTCCTAGTGCATGAAATGCAGTTGATTTTTGTATGCTTATTTTGTATTCTGCATCTTTACAGAATTCATTTATTAGTTCTAACTTTTTTTTTTCTTGGTTGAATTATTAAGGTTTGCTGTGTATACAAGCATGCCATCATCAAACAGAGACAATTTTACTTTTTCCTTTCCAATTTGGATGTCCTTTTTTTTTTTTCTTGTCTAATTACTCTGGCTTGGATTTCTATTACTATATTGAATAGGAATGGTGAGAGTGGGCACCCTTGTCTTGTTCTTGGTTTTAGAGGAAAAGCTTTCAGCTTTTCACGGAGTATTATGCTAGCAGTAGTTTGTTATTTGTAGCTTTATTATGTTGAGGTATGTTTCTTCTATACCCATTTTGTTGAGCTTTTATTATGAAAGGATTTGGATTTTTTCAGAGGTTTCCCCTGCATGTATTGAGAGGGTCATATGAATTTCATCTTTTATTCTAATAATGTGGTATATCAGGTTTATTGATTTGCACATGTTCAACTATTCTTGCATCCCAGGAATAAATCTCAACTTGTTCATGATGTTTGATCCTTTTAATATGCTGCCAAATTTGAGTTTTTTGAGAATTTTTGCATCACTGCTAATTGGAGCTATTGACTCCAGTTTTCTTCTCCTGTAGTGTCTTTATCTGGCTTTGGTATCATGGTAATGCTGGCCTTATAAAATGAGTTTGGAAGTGTTTCCTCCTCTTTGATTTTTTGGAAGAGTTTGAGAATGATTTGTATTAATTCTTCTTTAAATGTTTGGTAGAATTCTCCACTGAAGTCATCTAATCATGGGCTTTTATTTGTTGGGAGGTTTTTGATTACTGATTCAATCTCCTTAATTGTTATTGGTCTGTTCAGATTTTTCTTCCTGATTTAATCTTGGTAGCTTGTATGATTCTAGGAATTTATTAATTTTCTTCTAGGTTGTCCCATTTAACATGCAGAGTAACCTTTTATAATTCTTTATATTTCTCTGATGTCAGTTTTAATGTTGCGTCTTTCATTTATAATTTTGTTTTTTTGAATCCTTTTTATTCTTGATTAGTCTAGCTAACAGCGTGTGAATTTTGCTTATCTTTTTAATAAACTAGCTTAGTTTTGTTGATTTTCTTTCTGGTCTCTGTTTCATTTATTTCTGCTCTAGTGTTTATTATTTTCTTCTTTATGCTAACTTTGGGCTTAGTTTGTTCTTTTCTAATTCCTTGAGCTATAAAGTTTGGTTGTTTATTTGAGATCTTTTATTTTTCTTAATTTTTGGTATTTATTGCTATAAACTTTTCTCTTACAACTGCTTTTGCTTCATTCTGTAAATTTTAGTGTTATGTTTTCATTTTCATTTGTTTCAAGATTCTTTTTTATTTCTCTTTTGATTTCTTCTTTGACCCATTGGTTATTCAGGCATGTGATGTTTAGTTTCCATGTATTTGCAAATTTTCTGGGTTTTTTTTTTTTCCTGTTACAGATTTCTAGTTTCGTATTTAGTGTAGTAAAAAAAATACTCAATATGATTTCAATCTTAAATTTACTGATTCTTGTTGCCTTCTGTTCTGTTAATATTTCCTTTAAATATTTTTATGCTTCAATGTTGGGTGCATATATATTTACAATTGTTATGTCCTCTTGATGAATTGACCCTTTTATCATAATATAGTTACATTTTTAGTCTCTTGTAACAAATTTGGCTGAAGGTTTCTTTATATGAAATATGTGGAGCCATTGTTATGCATATTCACTCTCTTTTGGTTACCATTTGCATGGGATATATTGTTGGATCTTGTTGGTCTTTTGGGTTTTTTGTTTTTTAGTCTATCCAGCTACTTTGTCTTCTGATTGAAAAATTTAATCCATTTACTTTAATTTTTCATAGGTAAAATATTACTAACTTTTGATAGGTAGAAAATTACTATTTTGTTAAAATTACTATTGTTATATTGTTATTTATTTAGTTCCTTGGTTCTTTTCTTCCTCTTTTGGTACCTTCCTTTGTGATTTTTTTTTCTTTTTTTCATAGTGGTATGCTTTAACTTTTCATTTTATCTTTTGTATATCTACTATAGGTTTGTTCTTTTTGGTTACCATGAGGCTTACATATAACATCTTACTGATATAACAATCTGTGTTAAGCCTATAACACTTTATATTTAATCTCATACAAAAATCTACTTCTCCTTCCCCCACATTGATGTCATATTTTATATTTTTTATATATTATTTATCCATTACCAAATTATTGTAGCTGTAGTTTTTTTTTTAATATTGCTTTTTTAACTTTTATACTAGAAATAAGAGTACTTTACACACACTATTACAGTGGATTTCACTGTATATTTCCTTTTACCGATGAGCCTTATACTTTCATATATTTTCATGTTTTTACTTAGTGTTCTTTCACTTCAACTTGAAAAACCCCTTTAGCATTTCTTGTATGACAGGATGAGTGGTAAAAAAAAAAACAAAAAACAAAAAACAAAAACAAAAACTCCCATAGCTTTTTGCTTTATCCTTCCTTCTTTCCTTCCTTCCTTGTCTGGAAATGTCTTTATCTCCCCTTCATTTCTGAAGGACATTTTTGCCAGGAATAGTATTCTGGGTGGTAGTTTTTTATATACCTGTCATTTACAATGTAAATAACAGAAATATTAGTAATCATGCATTTTGGGTGAAACTAAAACTGAGAGATGTGCTTTTAGATCTGCCTCTACTGTCGAAGAGTGAACTCTCTAAGATTCAGTTTCCCCACCTGTGTATAATAAGTGTGGTAGAAATAAATCGTCCACAAGATGCTTACTAGATCTAAAGTCTTATGAATCCTGGAACAACACACATAGAGGCTGATGCACAGATTTCACACATGCCTTATACTCACAGTGTGGGAGCCCATAGATCCAAGGATTCACTACTATTTTAATGGCCTCTGACATAGTATTGTTTGATTGCAGTAAGAAGACAGGAGAGGCAGGTGTCTGGGAAAAAAAAGAAGCACTATATTATCTGATGCACTTGACAAGGTTGAAAATACAGTAGTTTTCAGAGGACATTAATAGCTCTGCAAGAATTCATGGAATGAACCTAGTGTGAAGTTGATAGAAATGTAAGCAAATTTTTAAATGTTAGGCAATTAATAACCCTAGGAAAAACAAAGAGTTGTTGTAAGAGAGCAAATGTAATGGTAGTATACTATTTGGTTAATAATAAACATTATTTATGTAAATAGTAATTATTAATTTTAGCAATAGTAATTATGTAAATAGTAAATATTAATTTTAGCAAAGGTAAATGTAACTATATCTGTAGAAAGGAGGGGAGTGAGGGTGGTAGTATAAAATAATTAATATATCTATTATAACAGGAAAAAAATGATCTTAACATTTGTACAGAGCTAGATATAGCATTTCAATCATAATAATTGACAATATAGAGATAAACATCAAGAGAAACAGCTGAAGCATAAAAAAGGGGAGTCTCTGGGAATAAGAACTATAGTAGAAGGGATGGGCAGGGACTAGCTGATTTTCACTGTAAACTTGAGGAACTCTAACTTTCTAAACTTCCTATAGTTGCTTTTTATTGTAAGCCTTGTAGAACAATCTGGCTTCATAAATTAAAAAATATATGTAAAAAATTTATCATAAATAATGCACATTTATTTCTACCATCTTACAATTTGAATTTTGGTGTAACCATTATCATCATCATCATCAACTTCTGTTTAACAACTTACAGACATAAAAGTTTTCCACATTTATCATCTCCATTCATTTTCATTAATCTGTGAGTTGGGTAGAACATAGTTCAATATCTCTCTATTTTACCAATAAATAAATATAGATAATGTGACTTGCCCAAAGTTAAATAATTAGTGATAAGCCAGTAAACAGCCAATGATAAGCCCCAAATTTAGAACTTCTATTTTCCAAACTTGGCAATAGTATCTTTCCTTCATAACTATGTTCTTTCAAAATCTTTCACTGGTAACATAGAAATTAATATTTGTATTTTAATTTACATTGGAAAAGTATAAGAAGAACTTGGCATAGAGCACTCATGCTAGGACCTCAAAATGTTATCCAGTTCTAATGGGTAAAAAAAGCATTTTTTATTTTTCTTATGTCTTTTTTTCCCTCCTTCTCCTTTATTCTCCAAAAATTCTTCCCACAACAGCACACTGGCAATTGATATAATCAATTTTCTAAAAAGTCACTTTAGAGAACTTCATTATTTCTATTAATACTACTACTATTAATAACAATAATAATCATGTTGTGCCCTTCTCTAGCACCTCTCATCCAGGGATCTCAGAATGCTTTTCAAACATTAATTAAAAATCCTCTCGTTATCCCTGTGAGTTCCTAGGGCAAGGAGAGAGGAGGAAATCGTATCTGCTCTGACATTAATTAAGCTCTCCCTTGGCTTGCAAACTAGGTAAATAGCTTTTCTTCCCCCCATTAACAAACAAGCCGGCTCTCCATGATGATTATCACAGATGTTCACAAGTGAGAGGAGAAATTACTTCTGCTGGGCACTGAGAGGGACTGACATACTTGCCAGACTTGGCTGCTGAGGTTTTGCTTTCTAACAGTGGTTTCCAGACCTGGGCAATCAGCAGCATGGCATTAGGAGCTTTGAAAACACACCTGTATCTGGGCCATTTACACTCCTTCCCACAGTTCTTAACAGTTAAGAATTAGGGCTCAGGAATCTGAATTTTCTAAACTTTCCTTACACAGTTTAAGAACAATCATTTTAAGTGGCATGTTCATTAGTAATTTCTTTCAAATATTGAAAGTGTCTTTTTCTGTGTTTTGCTTTCTTGGTTAATAGTTTGGGACATGTATGTCTAGACCAGAGTTTCTCAAAATATGATCCTTGGATTTTTTTTTTTTTTTTTAGTTTAAAATGCCTAGGAAACTTGTTAATGATACAGATGTATTGGAATACATAATTCTTATACACATTTATATTTAGGGGAGATAAAGTTTGTTTCTACCTCAAAGAAAAATGTACAATGCTATAACAAAGGGTATGAAGATATAGGACCCTTGGACCTATGGGCCCCCAAACCTGTGTATATAAGGCATGTGTGGATACTGTGTGTCAGCTTCTATGTACCTTATTCCAGGATTCTTAGGACTTTAGTGCTAGTAAGCATTTGGGGACAGTTTGTTCTTACCCTACTTATACAAAAGTGGGCAAACTGAGTCTCAGTTCACTGTAGGAGTTCATACTCTACAGATCACCACACAGCCCATGGGTAGCAGAGGCAGACCTGAAAGCATGTCTCCCAACTCAGCATCCAGGGTTCCGGGACTCATTACCAGAAGGACATAGATCACCTCAGTGTAAACTTGTCTCTTGTTTGTTACTCTAACTCCCTTGTTTTTAACAATGTAAGTTGTACATCCTTCCTTCCCTACTTTGTGTCTCTTTGTTCTTATCCTCTGACTTCTGCACATGTCTGGTGGCATGACGGGGACCAGGTGATGGACAAGGAGTCTGAAGTGGCTATTCAGAGGAGTAGAAATAATTTGAGTATACCATAAAAGACTGTTTGAAAAAAAAATCATAGCACTTAGTCTACATTTTATGTCCAAGAGTCTATAAACCTTTCAGAGACCCTTCCTTCCAGAATATTCCCTGGGACAGTTTGGTTAACTCCACTGTTATAGGAGGAGACACAGGGTCAGTCATTCATTTCTTAGATACTCTACGTCATTAATGAGTCTGGAAACGGAGATCCTAGGGGATCCTTTCACCCCATGGATGATTGGTCGCCTGTTTTAGTGGCCTGTGGTCCTTCTGTACTGGATGATGGTGAGTGGCAGGGGACTTTGGATGTGTGAGTAGGGAACACCCTAATTTGCGTTCCCTAGGCAAGGAAGAGGAGAAAAGGAAAAAGTGTTAATTAATTGAGGAACCACAATGAGAGTTAATTGTCTTTCTTATCACTTTTCATCCTTGCAAGAATATTGCGGGCAAGTTTTATTAGTCAGATTTTATAGATTAGGAAAGCAAGACTCAGAGAATTAGGTACCTTGCAGAGTTATGAGTAAAATTGAGTCTTACACATCTTTATGCTTTTCGTGCTTTCTTAATACCTGGAAGGATGCTTGCTCACAAAACAAAGACATGTGTCTCTTACTTCAGAGTCCACACTCTCCCCATGTACCTCAGTGCCTGCCCACACAGAATTTTCTTGGGGTTTTGGTTGAAGTAAATAGAACTTTTTCTTTTTTATCCATTTGCATTAGCACTAGTAGCAGTGAATCGTTCAGAAAAGAGAATGCAATCATGAGTGTTTTTTTCATCTATTCCAGAATAAAAAACAAGCAAAGCCAAGTACTCTAGCAGAGTCCTGTGGCCTAATGTCCTAAGCTTAGGTCTACAACTCAGAAGCTCATGGATTTCTAGTCCCTGCCAGACCACTGCTTTTGGTAAATAGAGGGTGAGTCATTTAATCATTCTGTGCCATCCTTCCTCCTCCTGCAGAGCAGGGTAATTAGTGTTTGTCACCCATCTATGTCAAAGGGTGTGGTAAGGGTAACCTCATAATTATGAGGTTCTGGGCAAATATAAAAAACCCAAATGGTGGTAATATTGCCATTCATCCCAGGTTGGAGATTGGCTTGTTGGGTTGGAGAATTTGCAACCCAGCAAATGCTTGCCACTTGGTGGTTTACAAGTCTGGAATGTTAGAGCTGGAAGAAATTCCAGAGATTACCTAATATGAACCCCGCAGTTTGCAGTTGGGAAACAGCCCTACAGTGGTGCAGGGATTTTATCAAATCACACAGTGAACTTGAGACAAACAGGGATTAGAACCCAAGTCCCCTGACTCTTGCCTAGGACTTTAACTGTCCTGCTGCTTTTGGGGAGGATCCTGACCCCCTTCTGGAGAGAGTGGCTACAGTCGAAAGCAGTCCTGGGATACAACTGCCGGAGGCTGCCTTTCAGGTCGGACACACACCATTCACTTTCAGCTGAAAACCTCATTCAAATATGACAGGGCGAGCCAGGCAAACCAGATGGGTAATTGCCTGGAGTGTGTAGGGAGATGGTGGAGAGTGTGGTTCACTGAGTACCCAAGGAGGTTTGGCACACTATCATTTCCAGCCATCCAGAATGTGAACGGCTAAACCCCAGTGGTCTGATGCTGTCAGATTAGTTTTACTTAACAGAGACATGCCTCTGAGCCAAGCTGTGCTCTGTACTGTCTTATGCATAAACTTGCAGAGATGAAATTTAGTTGGGGAAGTTGGAAAGACAGATGTTAGAGAAACTGTATAAGTAGTTGTACCATTACCTTTGTGAGAAAATCATTAAATCCCATTTTTTTCCTTCACATTTTTCCTCCTCCTATACGTATTTATTTAGCGTCTACTATGCTCTAGATACTCTAGGCTCTAGATGCAATAGTAAAAAAGATACACAAGGGTCTTGACTTAAAGAGAGCTGATAGATGAAAAAAAGAAAGTAAGTAATAGCAAAGAATGGGCAAGAGAGTTTCACATAGCAATCAATGCTATGAAAGAAGCTAACGCAGGTGCCTCTGTGAAGATGGGAGTTTCAGCTGTAGTAAGGTCCAGCCACACAGAGATCTGCAGAGATGAGAACAAGTACAAGGGCCTTGAGGCAGAGAGAATTGGGTGAGTTTGAGGAATAAAAACAAATCTATTAGGGCTGAAGTATAATGAGATAGGGAGAGAGCGGTAGGTCCTGAAGCTAGAAATGTGAGTCATATCATCTTGGCAACAGGAAGGACTTTGGGTTTTATTCTAAGCACAAAGGGAAATAAATCATGGGTTTTAAGTGTGCGTGTGTGTATGTGAGTGTGTATATGTTGGGATATGTTGTGTCACATAAGAAAATTGATTTTTTGAAAAGTTCAACAATGGAAATGACCTCTCTTGTAGAATAGAGCAATCATGCAGGTGATAATGATTGCAATTGGAAGTGGCTGGTGCAGGGGAGATAAAAAGGAGCAGGTAGATTTAAAATGTCTTTTGGAGTTGAATCTGAAGTAACTGGTTTAGGGATTGCATGCGAGAGAGGAGAATGAAGGGAAGAGAGGAACTGAAATGATGATAAATGTTGTACCTGTGCAACAGGTGGTTGGTTGAGATATTAGCAGGGAAGGAGTTCAAAAGTGCACATTGGGGAGAGAATCAAGGGAATCAAGGTTCTGTTTGGCCATATTGGGATTAATAAGATGATTAGATATTTGAGTGGAAATGTCAATCATAGAATTACAGTTAATTACAGATTAGAGTTTCGAGCTCAGTGGAGAGGTCTGTGATGGAGACACAAATTCGATAGTCTCCACAAATGGTATTAAAATAATGGGAATACATAAGCTCACCAAGGAAAGCACTGGAGATTAAGAACAGTGGAGCCTTGGAGGAGCCCTGGCCACTCCAGCTTCTCAGTTTTGACTGAAGGGAAGGGCCAGAAAAAAAGAGACTGAGCAAAGTGATTCAGATGTAAGGAGGAAAAACAGCAAAATGTGGAATCACAAAAATTAAGGATGTGTTTTAAGAGGGATCGAGTGGCTGATGGTGTTTAATCTTTCCAAGAATTTGAATAAGATAAAGAATTATAACTGGCAAGTAAATTTGGAAACATGGTGGATTTCAGTGATGATTCCCAATAACCTTGACAAAAATAATCCATAATGTGGGAAAGATAATGAGCTAAGGAGAGATGGCATGGCAGGAAGTGAAGTCTGGGCCATAAATAAGCCATTCAAGAACTTTTGCTATGAAAAGGAGCAGAAGAGTACTCCAGAAACTGGAAGTAGACCATGGGGTCAGTGGAGATTGTATGTGGTCAGTAGAAATGGATGATAATGTGACATCATGAAGAATGTGTATGCGTTGATGGGAATGATTCAGTAGAGAGGGAGAAATTGATTACCAGGAACTGAATGGATACCCTGAACAGTAGAGAAAGAATGGGGTCTAGACACAAGTATAGGGGTATGTAGGAAGGCATACTTCATCCATTATAATGGAAGGACAGCCAGAGACTACAGGAAAAGAACCAGGGAAGGCAGTGGACTTAGTGGTGGTAAGTAAGATAAGGCAGTTTCTTTTAGATGCTTCCTTTTTCTCAAATATGAGGCAATATCATTAGCTGAGAGTATGTGTGTATATGTGTCTTTGGGGAATAGTGGTGCTAGAGGTTCAAGGCAAGAGAAAATATTAAAAGTCCATTTTGGTAAGTAGGTAAGCAAATATATCCTGGAAGAATATTTGAATTATTGAGAGACCCTTTGATTCTCTGGTTATTATTTTCAAATAGTTCTGGTTTTGATTTTCAAATTTAGACCTGACAGTGTGGTTGCATTTCTTTTCCCTAGTAACATTTGACTTAATGGAAAAGAGCATAGAATAGGTACATAGTTGGATTTAACCAAGGTGAGGATTTATCCAGAGGAACATGATCAAAGAAAAGTGGGGCAAGAGAGTTGAGTGAGTAACTCGTGAGTGATTATAATGATAATCCATGGGTTTTAAACAGTGTATGGAAGACAGTACCAACCCGAGAAGTGATAGATTGTGGAAAAGTGAAGTGTCACTGGATTTGGATATATTAGGGATGCATGGTACAATGAAAGCATATATAATAATATAATACAACATAGCATATATCTAATAGAAATTTTGAAGGTGGTGCATTTATTTGATGAAAAGGGAAGGGATGTGATCAGGTGAGTGGTAAAGTGGGGTGCAAGAAAAGACCACAGTGAGGGAGGGAGTGATGAAGTTGAAGGGTTAAGTTCTTGGACACTTTAACCAACACAGTCATGGTGGCTCCAGGAATGGCAGCTGGAGTAAAGTACATTAAAAAAAACCAGAACACCTTAGGTGTTGCTTCTTTCCATGAATAATGTAGAAAGATCAGAATATAGGTAGAGAGCAGCAAACAAACAAGAACAACAAAAGAATGACAGCAGTGAGAGTTATTGGGTAGTAAAAGCTGGGAGCACAAATATCAAAGGAGCACTGACACAGAGATATAGTAAAAGTGACCTGCATCATAGCAATGCATGGTCTTATTAAATAATGGTCAACTTATTTTTAGTACATTCAGATAAATTTGAAAGTTGGAATTCTGTACCTAAAGAGGATTCCCCACCATTAAGAATTTTAGCAAATGTCATTTCTAGAAGATGTCCTTGAATCATAATTTGCCAGAAAGTGATAACAGGCATCCTAATTTCCCAAGCCATAAATGTCTTTAATGCAATAAACTCCAAAATTAATGAGTTTGTTAAAATATGTGGTATAATTATTTCAGGTAGTACACCTACTTTCTGTTGATACAAGGCAGTATTTTCCCCAGTTTAAATACTGACATGAGGCAGTATTTCCCCAAGATCAGTCTCTATGTAATATACAATGTATTGTTTCTTGATAACAGTGTTGACCTACCTCTGATTAAAGTTGATACCGTAGAAATAGGTCAGTGATTGCATGTAATGAATACTGTCTTCTGTACTATATAGTCAATATATCTGCTTCTCAACCAAAGTATGAAAGTGAATTCTATTTAATGCAGTATTTTACTTGACTAGAAAGCTGCTTAGCATGTCAGTCTCATAAAAATCCAATCTCTTTGCAATAAGGAGCAGCTCTCCAATATTGTAACAGCTACAGGGGGACAATAAAGGATGGTACAATTATATTTTCTTACCGGGGGTGACCTCTAGTGTGAAACGATGGCATTTTAGCATTCCTTGGGGTTTGAATTAACAGTGCTTTACCAATTATGGCAAATTTGCTCACCGCCACCATCACAGGTAATTTGCCTTGGTGGTGTTTTCTTGAGCCGTTGTTTGATTTTTGAAGTCGAGAAGTCTATCTGCATCTTTTATTTCTTTTACATTACTTATTTCAAGCCCCCCACCTAGAGGTCTTTACAATTTTATTTTTATAGGTGAGAGATCTATCCCACGTTGCTTATGTTGGCCTATTTGACTTTACTCTCAGCTCACAAGGACCACATTTCAATAGATACCTCTTCATAGGTGTCCTTCCTGGGCCACTTCTTAAGTTATTGCCTCTCACTTCCAAACCCATCCTTTTATAACTCTGTATCTCTGTGTTGCAGGGCCTGGGACTCCGCACACCACAGTTCTGCTTGGCCAGCTGCTTCCCTAGTAGGCTCTGTCAGTAGGGACATTAGAGGTTCCGGATGAGGAAGCAGGGATTTGCTCCTCCCCCTCTACTTCCTGTTCTTACCCCGTCTCCCCAGCGATGCGGCTCCTCCCTGGCAGCAGCAGTTCCTTCCCGTAGGTGCAACTGACTTCATTTGCAGCGTGTTTTAACACCACCTGAACAGTGTCCCTATTTTCAGAATCTAAGTTTCCCCTGAGGAGGTTCTTCTTTTAAGTTTGTAAACTTTGATACTTTGAATCTCTTCCTTTTGTTTCTCCCAGGCCCCAGAGACAGTAGCTGCCTCCTACAATCACATCTTTAATACCTTGGAATTCTCTTCTTTCTTTCTTCAGTTATCTAGTTTCAACTTTATACCTAATCAAAATTCTTTATATTATATTCTCTCTGTTAAAATAACTGGTATGGTTCCTAGTTCCGTATTAGATCGGGACCTGACTGCTACTCTGCCTCTGCCTTCCATTTCCTAATACACATGAAGTAAAAACCACACATTTACTAATAGTCTCCAGTCCTTGCTTTCAAGTTAATTATTATTTTCAATATAAGAGGCAGTATGTCTTTTTAGATAAGAATAGAGGCTGTTTGTTGAATTAGGTAGATCTGGGTTCAATTCTGTTCAGCTGTTTGAACCTCTCTGAGTCTCAGTTTCTTTATGTGTAAAGGAGGAAGATTGTCTACCTCCAAGGACTGTTGAAGGGATTTCAGGATAAGACATAAAAAACACTTAGCACAGTGTCTGGCACAAGAAAAACATTCATAAGTGATAGCTATGAAAGTTTTACAAATTCTTTTCTGAATAATATTAAAGGGACTATACTCCTCAAATAAAATGAGGCAAAAAAAACCCCTAAATAAACATGTAGATAAACAAAACAAAAAAATAAAACAATAGTCCCTAGCCCCAGCAAGATATGTGTTTTTTTATGAATCAATTTTAGGTTACTGATTGAATTTAAAGTAATGTTTACCTCATGCCCCTTTCCCTTCCTCCACAGTGAAAAAAAGGGAAGGTGGAAAAATGAAGAATGAGTTAAAATTAACTTCAGGTCCACAATTTTTCTCTTTTTACACATAACACAGTCACTTACTCAGTATTTTTTTTTTTTTTTTGTATACAGAATGCTAATCTTCTATTTTATTAATTAATTTAGCAGTTATATATTGAACACCTAAAATGAGGGAGCTTGGAAGGATTTTTTACTGAATCTTTTGGGAGATAAAGAAAAAAAGGAGATTCAGAGAATCTGTTTCCAGGTTTCTACCTGTTCTGGGGAGACAGGGCAAGAGCTAAATGTGAAATAAGGTAGAAAATTATAATACCTGTAAGAGAGATATAATCTGACTATAGTTAAGAGTTTGAATATGGAAGCATTTCTTCTAGCGAGAAGGTTAGGGATGGCTTTGTGGACAAGATACCATTTGAGCTGGGTCTTCCAATGTAGGTAGAATCCAATGTAAGATTGGGAAGGGCAGGGGAGAACCAAAGCATGAAAGAATTAAATAGATAAAGTGTTTGGCTAGAGAACCGCATGTAGTTCCTTTTGACTATTGTTAATGGTGCACACAATTAAAGTGTTGGATCGTTAGTGTGGGGCATGGCCACAGAGGGTCTTTGACTTCAGGTTAAAGAACATAGACATTAATACAAAATCATTAAGAGGGCTTCAAAATGTTTTTAGGACAAAAGAGAAAAATCAGGACTATTTTAAGGAAAGGCAGTCTGACAGTATTGGAGAAATTTGGTTGGTGTCTGGTATCTAGAGCCATTTGGATAATATTGCAATGGGCTGGGCAAGGGGACAGAAAACTTCCCTTTGGTGGTAGGAAGGGACAGGAGACACAGATAGGACATAAGTGTATTGAATTTACAGAACCTGTCCACTGGGTGAATATAAACAGTTGGGGAAAGGAGGAAACCAAACACCTATGGAAATTTTGAACTGGGTTTAGCCATAGGGATAGTAGTTACCTTGGCAGAACTAGAGATTGTGGAGGAGGAACAGAAGATGTGACGCTTTCAGGGGGAAGTTGGGATTGATGAAGTTAAAGTGTCTGTAAGACATTCAGGAAGAATCATCTTATATGCAGACAGGGAGGGAAGTCAGTGTTTAAGATGCAAATTTGTGTGTCACTGAAATACAAATGGTAGGTCTATTGTATAATTAGATGAGATTGATGAAAGAGCAAACAGAAGAGAGGCAAGGACTGATCCATGTATACCTGCATCTAGAGCAGGTATTGGCAAATTATGGCCTGTAGGCCAAATCTGGCCTATTGTTTATTTGTGTAAATAAAGTTTTATTGGAACACAGCCATGTTTGTTCATTTGCATATTGCCAGTGACTGCTTTTGTACTATAAAGACAGAGTCCAGGATAACAGATACTATGCGGTCCTCAAAACATAAGATATTCACTGTCTGACCCTTTACAGAAAATATTGACTAACCTTTGATTTAGACAGTGGGGGAAGAATTAGAATCCAGAGAAAGACTGGTCAGATTTAAAAAAGAAAAGAAAAATGAGTCCGGGTAGGCAAAGAAGAGTTTTCAAAAGAGACTGAAGGAATCAACAGTATCAAATCCAACAATAGCATTTCCCAAAAGATACACAGAGAAAATAATGGGTAATCCAAGAAATACTGATCTCCTTAGTTCATCCCAGGCTGGGGTGGGCCTGAGATGACCAGAACCTTCAAGACTTCCAACAGGGTTGCCAGAATTAGCAAATAATAATACATGACACCCAGTTAAATTTGAATTTTAGACTTTAAAAAATTTAATACAAGTAAGTTCCAGGTAATATTTGAGACATGGTTTTTCTAAAAAAGAAAAATCTTCTTTGTATGAAATCCGAATTTAACTAAATGTTTTACATTTCTCCTGGCAAACTCAGCCACGAGCAGCCTCATCCAGGGCTTGTAGGGGACTGCCTGAGTGAGGAGGTCTGATGGTAAATCAGGTGATGGGCAAGGGTGATGGGCAGAATTGGGCATTTCCTGTTCCATTCTGATACTGTGATCACGGCCAAGAAGGGGGCTACTAAAATCGCTAGATCCAAAGTTGCTAAAGGTGTTTGTGTTTCATGAGCCTGAAGAGGGCACAGTAGGTCAGGGGTAAGGCCTTCTGACTAGCACAGCCACGGGAGGCAGCCTTGAACCTCTCTGATTTCATATCAGATACCTCTGTCTTGGGTGAAGTGGCTATTCACTTTTAGTAACATTGAATTGAGCTACATGGTGATAGCTCTAGTAATATGTGTGCAGTCTATAAATAAGAGCTTCATCATTATTTTCAATTATTTAGTAAGAATTATTTGCAAAAATAAACAAGTGAGACTACATCAAACTGAAAAGCTTCTGCATAGCAAGGGAAACCATCAACAAAAATGAAAAGGCAACTCCTGAATGGGAGAAAAATATTTGCAAATTTTCTGAGGAAGGGTTAATTTTTTAAATATATAAAGAACTTCTACAACCCAATAGCAAAAAAGAGAAAAACAAAAAATCAGGTTAAAAATGGATGGATCTGGATAACATTTATTCAAAGGAGATGTACAGATGGCCAACTGGTGTATGAAAATGTACAGTGCTCAATATCACTAGTCATCAGGGAAATGCAAATCAAAACCACAATGCCTGCTTCACGGCACCCTGGGGCCCACCACCTCCACCAGAAGAAACCATCCTGCTTATCATGACTCTGGCATGTGCAAAGCTGGCTTTGCTGGGGATGATACCCCCACCCCCGCCCAAGCCATGTTCCTGTCTACTGTTGGGCACCCCTGAAACCAGGGCATCATTGTGAGCATGGGGCAGAAGGACCACTTGGGTGATGAGGCCTAAAGCAAGAGTGGCATCCTGACCTTTAAGTTACCCCATCAAGCATGGCATCATCACCAACTGAGACAACATAGAGAAGATCTGGCACCACACCTTCTACAACCCCAAGAAGCACCCAAGGCTGCTGACTGAGGCCCCCCTGAATGTCAACACCAACTGAGAGATGATTCAGATCACATTTAGACCTGCTACACTCTGCCTATGTACATGAACATCAGGCCGTGTTGTCCCTGTATACCTCTGGCTATACCACTGGTATTGTTATGGAGTCTGGGGGCCAGGTCACTCACACAGTGCCCATCTATGAGGGCTATGCCCTGCCCCATAGCATCCTGTACCTGGTCCTGGCTGGCTGAGACCTGAAAGACTATCTCATGAAGATCCTCATGTGGCATGCCTGCAGCTTCACCAGAGTGGCTGAGTAAGAAATCCTGAATGACATCATGGAAGTCTGTTATGTCTCAGAGCAGGAGATGGGGTCACTGCTGCATCCTCCTCTTCTCTGGAGAAGAGTTATGAGCTGCCCAGTCATCAGGTGATCACCATTGGCCACAAGCAGTTCTGGTATCCAGAGGTGCTCTTTTAGCCCTCTTTCCTGGCTATGGAATCCTGTGGCATCCATGGGACCACCTTCAACTTCCACTGTGAAGTATGATGATGACACACTGTACTCCTACAAGGTGCTGTCTGGTGGGACCACCATGTATCCTGGATCACTGACAGGATATGGAAGGACATCATGGCCCTGGCCCCACAGCACAATGTAAATCAAAAGCATCACTCCTCCTGAACATAGTTAAGTACCCAGCGTGGATGGGGGTTCCATCCTAGCCTCACTGTCCACCCTCCAGTGGATGTGGATCAATAAGCAGAAATATGAGGAGGTAGACCCTGCCATTGTTCTCCACAAATACTTCTAAATGGACTTCAAGCAGATGCATAGCATTTGCTGCATGCATCAAATGTTTCCAAATAACTTCCAAATGCATCCAAATAATTCAGGAATGTAAAATTTCCCTGCCAAATGTATATACACCTCATGCTAGCCTCGTGAAGCTGGAATAAGCCTTTGAAAAGAAATATGTCCTTGAAATGTGTATATGAAACTAACACTGGATTGTTAGAACTTGTTGCTATTTTTGACCTTGTATTCAAGTTAACTGTTACATTTGTACAGTTAGTACCCCGTGTATATCTTTGGCTTAAAACCTTAGTACATGCTGCTTGATCACGTCAGGGCTGAGATGAGAGCATGTTTATGGGAGAGGAATCCATTGGCTTCATGAGAGTCTACCAGACCATGAGATTCTTGATCTGTGTGGGTTATTACTGTATAAAGGCTGCCTATTCCAGTATTTCTGTAGAGGCTGGTGAGAGTCCTGAACCAGTTGTCATTTCTGCCATGCTGATCTGATAGGGTTGGAAAGGTCTAAGCCTTCAGATCCATTTTTTTTCTTAGCTAATGTTTTCCCCCCAAAACACCCATGGGTTGTTGCTTGCCTTGAGTCAAGAAACAGTTTGCATTTACACCTGTAAATTTAGTCATCCTTTTAATTTATGTAAGGTGGTGTGTGTGTGTGTGTGTGCGCGCGCGCAATTCTCAATTCTTTAGGAGATGACAGCAAATTTTGGTTTTCTGTCATGTGAGAACTTTAGGCCCCAGCAATGTGTCTTATGTGAGGAAAATAAAGTGCTGCAGTAAACCAAACCAAAGCAAAACCAAAATGAGATATCAACTCACACGTGTCAGAATGGCTCGTATGAAAAAGACAATACGACAAGTGTTGGTGAGGATGTGGAGAAAAAGGAACCCTGTGCACTTCTGGTGGGAATGTAAGTTGGTGCAGCCACTGTAGAAAACAGTGTGGAGGTTCCCCAAAGAATTTAAAATAGCACTACCATATGATTCAACAATTCCACTTCTGGGGGTTTATGTGAAGGAAAGTGCTATAAAAACTTTCTCTTGCCCCAGATCCCTTGGGAAGAGTGTTTCACTGCTTGTGAGGCACCGTACTCTCCTCATCCGTGGGTTGTTTTCCCTTGAATAAAGGACATCAAACTTGTTATTAAATAAAATTATTCTTTATCTTTGTCATTTGACGGTTCCTCAAGAACAGAGGCTGAAAGGGAATTTGTAGGGCCGGGTATTTATTAAGGATCCACACCTATGAAGAGAATGAGGCCAGAGCAGGATTGGGAAGAGGACACTGCTTTGTGAGGCAGTCAAAGTCTGGGCCACCCCATCTCCAGGCAGCTCTGGAGCAGTCAAGCCCCCCTCGGACTTGTTCCCTATTGGGCCACTATGGTTGGATCCTTAGATCCTGCCTGGTTGCCCATTAGATATGAGCTGCCCCTGTCGGTGTATCCCTGGGCAAGGGGACAATCCCTGAGCCAAGCCTCTCCATGAAGAGGAGTTGCAATGGCACGTTCTCTGCCCACCACAATACTGCATTTGAAACTCTATATTTTATTTATATTTTCAAATTATTTGATGTAAGGAAAATGTAATGAATTTTTTCCACCATATCTATGCAGAGGCTCCCAAATCCCCTACAGTTTATTCAGTGTGCTGTTCAAACATCATTTCCTAGGTGTGCCAGTGCTATATATATATATAGAGAGAGAGAGAGAGAGAGAGAGAGAGACAGAGAGAGAGAGCACTGTGCTCTTCTGAAGTTGAGAAGAAAAGGCCTTGAATCATCTTAATTTTTATCCTCTCAGTGTCTCAGAGGAGGTAGATATGGCTTGGAGTGCACACATTTGATCCCCAAGAAATATGAATATCAAAGGACCCTTGCTGTTTATTTTGGCAATGTTCTGATACTTAAAAGCCACTAGTGACACGTATATTCATGGCTTCCTCTTAATTTGGTGGTTCTTGGCAGTAGCAAAAAGCCTTAAAAACCGTTGAGTTTCATGTGAAAGCGACAGGTTCCCAGCGTCATTCTTACTTGGCTGCAACTTTTACTGGGTTTGTGTAACTCTGACCTGCCACTATTCAAAGGATTTTTCTCTTCACCCATGTTTTGGAATTTGATACCTGGATATTGAAAAGTCTTAGTGAATTCAAGATCATAAATCATTCTTTTTTTAAAAAATGTTTATTTATTTTTAAAATTTTTAAGTATTTATTTACTTTTGAGAGAGACAGAGCGTGAGCAGGGGAGGGGCAGAGAGAGAAGGAGATGTAGAATCTGAAACAGGCTCCAGGATCTGAGCTATCATCACAGAGCTCGACTCAGGACTTGAATTCATGAACCACGAGATCATGACCTGAGCTGAAGTCGGATACTTAACAGACCAAGCCATCCAGGTGCCCCTAAAAATGTTTATTTATTTATTTTGAGGTGGGGTGGAGAGAGAGAGAGAGAGAAAGGGAAAGAGGGAGAGGGTGTGCATGTGAGTGGGGGAGGGGCAGAGAGAGAGGGAAAGAGAGAATCCCAAGCAGCCTCCGCACTGTCAGCACAGAGCCTGACTTGGGGCTCCATCTCACAAACCATGAGATCACGACCTGAGCCGCTTAACCAACTGACCCACCCAGGTACCCCATGAATCATTATTTCTTAAACTTGGATAAATATCAAAATTACTTGAGGTGGGAGAGACTTTTTAAAAGGGCTGGAACCTGTTTGAAGAAGGTCATTAGTGATAATCACAGAGCATCTGCCCTCCCCATTCCCCTACCCCTTCCCCTCCCCTTTACTCCCCTCCCCAGATTTACTAAATCACAATCTCCAGGATGAACCTCTGTATTTAATGAATGCTCATGTTTGGAAAACACTGACTTAGTATGGATTCAAAGCCTTGTATAGTCTTTCTCATCCTGTATTTCTGGCCTGATTTCTCACTGTTTACCTTCCCATGTTCCCGTGGCTAGCAAGCCAAGCTGCTCACCACACACCACACAGATCGTTTGCAAAGGGGCTGAGCTGGGGCGTGGGCAGACATGACAGGTAGGAGGGAAGGGCATCTTGTTCTGGCCGTCCTCCCAGCCTCTCAGGCTCTGAAGACTTCTCCACAGGGCAAGCTGATGTTTCTATTTTAATAGGAGTCCTACCACTCTTGTGTTTCCAGGTGGTGTTGTCTTCAGGGTGTTTATTTTTAATAAAGAATTTTATTTTATAGTCCTGGCTTTGAGTACTGTTAACAAATTGATGCATGCTGTTTTAATTGTTCTTTATCTGCTATTCTCAGCCCATTTCAGGACTTTGCTAACTTTTCGAGTTTCCTGTACTATCTTTCCCTGTATTTTCTAAAAATCGTGTTTATTTTCTCTTCTTATTTTTGTCCCTAATATTTTATCCTGCTAACTTGGATTAGGTTCTTTGTATTTTTTCCAAATTTTAAAATATTTTTTTGACAGAGAGCACAAACAGGGGAGGGACAGAGAGAGAGAGAGAGAGAGAGAGAGAGAGAGAATCCGAACCAGGCTTCAGGCTCTGAGCTGTTAGTACAGAGCCTGATGCAGGGCTTAAACCAACAAACCATGAGATTATGACCTGAGCTGAAGTCAGATGCTTAACTGCCTGAGCCATCCAGCTGCCCCAGGTTCTTAGTTTTTTATTTTGCCAGTTTTACCTTTTATCACTTGTATTAATAGCTCATTTTGTTATTTATAATTCAAAATCTCTTTTATTCCTAATTTCTAACTTTGAAATCTAGGTTTATTTTTATGAATTTGTGTTGTCCTTACTTTGAAGTTACTTTAGATTTTAATATCATAAGTTAAACATACTTAATGTTTATTAAGGCCATTTTTTTATATTCATGCTTTTTAAAAAAATTTTTTTTAATGTTTATTTATTTTGAGAGAGAGAGAGAGAGAGAGAGAGACAAAGTGTGAGCAGGGGAGGGGCAGAAAGAAAGGGAGACACAGACTCTGAAGCAGGCTCCAGGCTCTGAGCTATCAGCACAGAGCCCGACACGGGGCTTGAACCCACGAAGTGAGATAATAACCTGAGCTGAAGTCAGATGCTTAACTGACTGAGCCACCCAGGTGCCCCTATATTCATGCTTTACATTTAAAAATATTTATTGTTTTTAAAGGCTTTCTTGCTTTTTTTTACATTTATGTTTACATTTTACATTTAAAAATAATTGATTTTTTAAAAGCTTTGTTATGTGTTTTTTTGTGAATGTTGATTGCTTTTAAACTTACGTCCTCATCTGTTACATAATTTTTATTATCTATTGTTTACTTTTAATAATAACAATCTCCATTAGATTTTTGTTGTTGTTTCTGGATTTAGCCCTTGATTTTTGTATAATGGCTGACAAGAATGGACATTGGTGGGAAGCTCATCACAACAGGTGAGACCAGTTGCTTAGTAGTTGTCACTTTGATAGTCACCCAATGTGTTGCAACATCCTTAAGCACCTTCCCCCCATACACACATTTAACTTCACATTGTGAGAAGATACATATGAAAAGCCTTCCAACATCAATAATGACTTTTTCTGGAGAAATGGCATACTTGTTCTGAGAATATTATTGTGTTCTTTGACACTGTATGCTATTCAGTCCTAATATACCCCTTGTAAAATCCACGCTGTAGCAGTTAGGGTTGTACTCTTTATTTCACTTTCCTTTGAGATAGTCTTGAGACTGATCATTTGGCTGATTAGACCATGAGTCCGACCCAGTGCAGTGGATGCCTCCACTTTTGAGGACTGGTTTAATTCACACTATACTCTTGACTCTGGGTGGGGGTGATTTGTCAGGTCTCTGGGAGGCATGCCAAATAGGCACGATGCCAAACACATCCAGTGGTTAAGGTTCTAGTTTAGCCAATGGTTGCATTGTTTTAGAGCTGGCAAACATCTTGAAGTGGGCCTGAGTTTCCTCGCTTGAAATGTTGTTAAGAGTGTAAAAGCCCAAGCTTTTCTAATGGATTTAATATCCAGTCTGTAGAAAAAAATACATTTTATTTAAGGTTTGAGATATTTTTCCTCTCCTTAATTTTAAGCACCAAACAAAGAACTTTGAGAAGGTTGTAGTGGATTGGCTGCCCAGTTCTCTGGGTTGTGTGAAGAGGTCCTGTTTCTTTCAGCTCTGCTTCTATTAGCTTCACGTCTGGTGTGATTTGCTTCAACACATTTATCTTTCTCACCAAGGCACCTGCTTTCTGCTTAGATATCAGTGTACGTTTTGAAAATTTTCTTTAGCTTCACTTTACTTAAAGCAAAGTTAATTATTTCTAGGAGCTATAGCCAAGATTGAAAATAAAATTGCTGGAGATCTGTGTGGAATGATTGAGGAATGTCATGATTGCTTTCTTGTAGGCCAGGGGTCAGCAAACTTTTTCTGTAAAGGGTCAGATAGTAAACATTTTATTTTTTGCAGGCTCTGAAGTCAGTTACAACTATTTAAGCAGCCATCGGCAGATAATATGTAAATGAACGGATATTTCTGTGTTCTAATGTAACTTTATTTATAAAAACTGTCAGTGGGGTGGGTAGGTCCACTGGTTATATTTTGCTTAGACATAGTTTGCTGACCCTCGATGTAGATTATTTCTTTAGGGAAAGATATGTCAACCTAACTCGAAAAATTTGCACAGCTCTGGAGGATTAAGGATGGCTACAAATTCTTGCTACATCTGCTGCTGAGAGATGGGCACTCATTCTCTTCTACTTGAATTTGGGCTGTCTTAGTGACTCACTTGTCCTGTACAATGAGGTGGAAGTGAAATTTTGTTTCTTCTGAAACTAGTTCTTAACAAGCTTTGCAGCTTCCCTCCTGGGCTTCTGGG
The DNA here is from genome assembly GCF_018350215.1 of Panthera leo. Taxonomy (NCBI): domain Eukaryota; kingdom Metazoa; phylum Chordata; class Mammalia; order Carnivora; family Felidae; genus Panthera; species Panthera leo. The sequence goes on along the minus strand of NC_056691.1, from coordinate 22,529,519 downwards.
AACAATCAGTGAGGCCCAAGGCACCATGTAAGAGGCCCAACCATGGTGACTCCATGACATATTCAAGGTTCATTCCCTCATTTTGTTCAAGTCTCTGCTCAAAAATGGCGTCTTCAGAATGACATCTTTGATCAATTTATATCTAAAAAAGCATGTCTTTCTCTAACCTAGTGCAGGGGAGGGGAAAGAAACTTTGCTTCTACTCTCATCAGTTCTGGGGCCATGCAAATTAGACTGGGAAAAGACAGATCAATAGGGGAAAATGTATGCAAACTTTATTTGATATTAATTTTTTATTGACGAAGGGGCCTTCCTAGAAAAGAAATGGAGACCCAAAGAAGCAGCTGGCCTGAGAGCTTATATACCATGTCTAACAAAGAGCAGTAGATTGTGGAGATGTGAAAAGACAAAGGAAAAAGGTTTTATGCTTCTGAGGGTGACAAACTGTGGGAAGGTAAATATATGGGGTAAACTAATGAAAGTAAGGGCCATTTTAGTAAGGTTTGCTTGTGCACATCCATCTTAGTGCCAAAATGTCGTTTTCTTCTTTTTTTAATTAATTAGTTAATATATTTTTTTAACATTCATTTATTTTTGAGAGACGGAGAGAGGCAAAGCATGAGCAGGGGTTGGGGAGAGAGAGAGGGAGATACAGAATTTGAAGCAGGCTCCACGCCCTGAACTGTTTGTTAGCACAGAGCCTACCATGGGGCTCGAACCAGGAACTGTGAGACCATGACCTGAGCTGAAGTCAGACGCTCAACAAACTGAGCCACCCAGGAGTCCCTCGTTTTCTTCTTGACCATAAAACTTTCCCAGGAGAGGGGGTTTATGGCAGTCCTCATTTCTCATAAGTTTCTGCTTTTAGTCCAATAAGGGAAACTCCAGGAAGGCTTCTTTCTGCATCTCCCGATTCTCATTGCCTTCAGCTTAAAATTATCTGCAAAAGTGGCATATTTTAGGGTAGCTTATTATGATCCCCTTCATTGCTTACTCTTTCTCTTTTTTCCTCCTTTATATTTTTTCATAGCATTACAGATTTGTTTATGTATTTATTTTTCTGCCTATTGTGAGTCTCTCATACTAGATTGTAAACATGAAAGCAGAGATTTTTTTTTTCTACTAGCCTGGCTCCTGGGAGGTGCTCAGTAAGCTTTTTTTCTTTTAAATGAATGAATCTTATAGTTCTTGTTTTATTAATTTCATACGTACTCATTTAAGTTGCCTGTAGTATTTTAGAGAATGGGTTGACATATGAATAATAAATAAAGTAACAACTTTCTTCTATTAAATATCTCTTCTCGATTGCAGACACTTCCAGAAGCTGGGAGTATTTTCCCTTCACTTCCCATCACCTCTGTATTTAGACATCTCAGTGCTTATTACTACAGTAAATGCCACCTCTTCCTTGAAGTCTACCCTGATTCTTCATTCCAATAATCCTTCTTTCCCCTCTATCCCTCGTAAATAATATTTTACTTCTCTAAAACCATGGAAAAATCTCCTTTATGTTCCATCTTTTAAAAAGTCTTTATTAAAATTATTTATCGACAACTTTTATTATGACTAGAAAGTAAAAACCTTTATCTGAGTATCTTTGGTTTTTATGAAACCAATATACCACCTTAGATATAATTGTCTTTCTGTGTGTGTGTGTGTGTGTGTGTGTGTAAGAGAGAGAGAGGGAACTAGAATGAATTAAGGCATGTATTAGTAAATGCAAAACAGAATCTTGAAAATAAGCCAAAAATGTGTAGTCCTTTTAGTAACACTTTACTCCCTGTTGACTCTAAATTTCTACCTTCCTAGTACTATAACTCTAAATAAGATCTGAAAATCACCTTGCAAGAAATAAAGTAAAAATCATTTCAAATATATTAATGAAAATTAGGCCAAAGAATAAAAGGTAAAAAGAAAAAAAGAAATCCAAGCATCCTCATTTACTGTCTTTTCTACTGATTGTTTGTGGATGTGCAGGATGATTTGTGATAGACTCATCTTGATTTTTTTTTGTCAGACTCAAATATTTTTTATTTCATGAGCATTTGGAATAGCTTTCTTACATTTTGGATATTCATCCCACAACCTTACCATGGCACAGATATTTTCTGCTGTAACATTATGTTCAGTGGACAACCTGGCTGTTAAAAATTATTTGTAGATCTGTGCTGAATCTGGGAGAAGTGTAAATCGTTATCAAAAATTAATTTTATCCTTTGTATGAGAAAAATATGAAATCATTATAATTCCAATGGTGTTACCAGTTTCAGTAGAAAATCATTATTGAGATTATTTTAAATTCATTAACAAAAGGAATTTTATTATGAAGATAGTCTGGTCTTAGTCATATTAAAAATAATTTACCCATGCTTTTATTCTCTAATTAGAGTTTTAACCAATGTAGCCTGGTTACAGAAAGCAATATCAAGAAAAGAAAGGGGGGATAAAAACATAATATTAATCTCTGAGCCAAAATATTAAAAATAATCAGAAATAAATGAGGTTCTGAACCTTCTGAAATTAAACTAAAATGGAATATTAAAAATCACTTCTATTATGTAACTTTTTGAGCCTAACTTACATTTGTACTCCCCTGACAGCAAGCAGTGCATGGATAGGAGTAAGAAAACTCAGGTATCACCCACAGGGGAATTCTTGGGCCATGGATAGTGAGGGCATGTGAGCTTTTACTGATAATGTTTTCAGCTGAATTCAGAGTTTACCAGGGCTGGACAAAAAAAGATGATGCTCATGGACTTCCTTACTGGGAATCTTCTAGTAATGGCCATTCATCATTAGTCCTGAATATTATTGAGCCTCCATTTGGCTGAAGAATCTTGTGCTTGATAGGATACTTAAGGCTGTTTGAACACAAAAGGAATTGAAGTAGTTCCTTGAGTTTACAGTCTCCCTGAGGACTTAGAAACAAATGAAGAAGTCTGAGGAGTGTGGTAGGATAAGGAAAAGCCAAAGCCCTAAAGATGAGTTAGCAGTTAAGCTGAAGGACTAGAGGAAGTAGTTTACTGGGGTATCTGGGGAAAGGGAGGAAAAATGTTTTAAGTTAAAGGAATAATATTAGCAAGGCACAGTAAGTAACCCTATACTATTTATATCCCATTTCACTTCACATAGTGTCAAAGCTCAGAAAAATACCAATATTATGGTAATTGTTTTTTTTAAACTAAGAAATCAGTGAAAATCAAAATGTGGATAAAATAATAGAGGAACACAAGTTTGAGGTCAGATCACAGAATGCTGCCAAGTCTAAGCCAACCTCTATTCATAGAAAGATCAGCCAGCCAGCCAGAAATAATGAAGGAGGGAAGGAAGGAAGAAAGGAAGGAAGGAAGGAAGGAAAGAAGGAAAGCGAAAGAGGTAGGGAGGTGGGACAGAGAGAGAAAGAAAAGAAAAAGCAAGGAAGGAAGGAAGAAAGGAAGGAGGAAGGAAGGAAAGAAGGAAAGAGAAAGAGGGAGGGAGGTGGGGCAGAGAGAGAAAGAAAAGAAAAAGAAAGGAAGGAAGAAAAGGGAGAAAAGGAAAGGAAGAAATAAAAGCCTTTGAGTGATTCTAGTAGTTGTCAGTAAAGCTCTACACAGAAGTCTCTCCATTTCACTTCTTATGAAAACCTCCAGTCATGTGCTATACAATATGATAGCAATTTGCCCCATGTGCTATTGAGTACTTGAAATGTGGCTACTCTGAATGTTCAGGAGAGTTAAGATACATGTTGTTCTGAAGACCCAGTATGAAAAGGTGAATGTAAAATATCTCAGAAATTTTATTATATGTTGATGGGTCACATTGGTGGCTCAGTCGGTTAAGCATCCTGCTTTGGCTCAGGTCATGATCTCATTGTTAGTGAGTTCAAGCCCCACATCGGGCTCTCTGCTCTCCTCACAGAGCTCACTTTGGATCCTCTGTCTCTCTCTCTCTCTCTCTCTCTCTCTCTCTCTCTCTGTCCCTCCCCCACTCATGCTTGCTCTCTCTCTCTCAAAAACAAATATTTTTTAAAGAAAAACTTTATTACATGTTGAAATGAAAACATCTTGGATATATTGGGTTAAATAAAATACATTATTAAAATGAATTTCAGCTGTCACCTTTTACTTTTTAAAGTGGTTAATTGAAAATTTAAAATTCTGTATTGGCTCACATCATATTGCTACTGGACAGTGCTACCTCAGACTCTCTCTTACGACCCATTTAATCCTTAATCACACAATACTAACATAATTGTATGTATTTAAAAATCTTCCAGCAATTTGAATAATCAAAAAAGAAGGTAGTGTTAGGATAAGTATGGTGTGGGGAGTGTGGTAGAAGCTACCATGTTGATAATGATGAGAATTATTGTTCTTGGGAAATGTATAATCATCCAGTGAGATTGAACCAAAGGATTGAGGGCACTGTGTAGTTAGCTATGCCACAACAAAGATGCCTAACAACACCAATTCAGTGGCTTCCAGAAATCGTTTATTTTTTACTTCTGCATCTGCATGTTAGTTTAAGTTCCAGTGACCTAAGGCTCCAAGCTGCAGGTTGAGTAAAAGTTTGCTTCTGTTTCTCTTATCTCATTGCAATAACTGGCTACTTGAGTTCTTTCTTTTGATGATAAAGGCTGGACTGCAAGTGAGCATGTCAAACTGCACAAATACATTTCAAATCTCTGCTTGTAAAACACCTGCTAATATCCCCTTGGATAATGAAAAGCCTGTGGTCACACTGAAAATCAAAGTATGGGAAAGTACTTTTTCCATCATAAAGCCATAGCAAGGACATGTATGCATATGCTTTAGTGAAGACTTGAGACAAATAATATAATCTACTACATGTACCTTCAAAGCAACACACAGACAAGCAACTGATACACGGGCAGGGAAAAAGGAAATACAAAATCATGAAAAAACAGATGCCAAAACAAACTGAGAAGGAAATTATAGGGCCATTTGCTCTAAACATAAACACTTCTAATACCTCAGAGGTATCTGAAACCTTACAATAATACTTTCCATTCTTATTGATAGCCTGTTAACTGTTTTTAATAGGCTCAGCACGGGACTGGATCATGTGATTAAGACCTAACCAATCAATATGTCATATTCTCAAGTCATCAATTTTTATGGTACAAGCATTATCTGTATAGTCTTAATTAGCATTTCTTGGAGAAAAACATACTGCTCTGCTTTTCAGAGTAAAACACTAACCTCTGTGGAGGTAAGAGACATGGTTAGGGTGACATAGCCATATGAAGTTCTAGAATGCCACCTATGTGCATTAGACTCTGAATCCGTTTTTTTTTTTTTTTTAATTTAAATCCAACTTAGTTAACATATAGTGTAATAATGGTTTCAGGAGTAGAATATAGTGATTCATCACTTACATATAACACCCAGTGCTCATCCCAAAAAGTGCGCTCCTTGTTGCCCAGCATTCCTTTAACCTATCCCCCCACCCACATCCCTCCAGCAACCCTCAGTTTGTTCTCTGTATTTAAGAGTATTTTAAAGTTTGCCTCCCTCTCTCTTTATCTTTTTTTTCCCTTCCCTTCCCCTATGTTCACTTGTTATGTTTCTTAAATTCCACATATGAATGAAATAATATGATATTTATCTTTCTGACTTATTTCGCTTAGCATAACACACTCTAGTTCCATGCATATTGCTGCAAATGGCAAGATTTCATTCTTTTTGATCCCTGAGTAATATTCCATTGTATATATGTAATACATCTTATCTATTTGTCAGACTTTGGACATTTGAGCTCTTTCCATAATTTAGCTATTGTTGATAGCACTGCTATAAACATAGAGGGAGGTGCATGTGCCCCTTTGAAACAGCATTTATAAATACCTAGCATAGTATAGTATACCTAGTATAGTAGTGCAATTGCTGGGTTATAGGATAGTTCTATTATTAATTTTTTGACAAGCCTCCATACTGTTTTTCAGAGTGGCTGCACCAGTTTGCATTCCCACCAGAAGTGCAAAAGGGTTCTTCTTTTTCTGCATCCTTACAAACACCTGTTGTTGCCTGAGTTTTAATTTTAGACGTTCTGACAGGTATGAGGTGGTATCTCATTGTGGTTTTGATTTGTATTTCCCTGATGATCAGTTATGTTGAGCATCTTTTCATGTGTCTGTTAGCCATCTTGATGTCTTCTTTAGAAAAGTGTCTATTCATGTCTTCTGCCCATTTCTTCATTGGATTATTTGTTTTTTGGGTGTTGAGTTTGATAAGTTCTTTATAGATTTTAGATATAACCCTTTATCTGACATGTCATTTGCAAATATTTTCTCCCATTCAGTCAATTGCCTTTTAGTTTTGTTGATTATTTCCTTCCCCATGCAGAAGCTCTTTATCTTGATAAGGTCCCGGTAGTTCATTTTTGCCTTTGTTTCCCTTGCCTCCAGAGACATGTCTAATATGAAGCTGCTGTGGCTGAGGTCAAGGAGGTTGCTCCCTGTTTTCTCCTGGAGGATTTTTATGGTTTCCTGTCTTACATTTAGATCTTTCATCCATTTTGAGTTTATTTTTGTATATGGTGTAAGAAAGTGGTACAGTTTCATTCTTCTGCATGTTGCTGTCCATTTGCTGAAGAGACTTTTTTCCACTGGATATTCTTTCTTGCTTTGTTGAAGATTAGTTAGCCATACATTTGTGGGTCCATTTCTGGGCTTTCTGTTCTGTTCCATTGATCTATGTGTCTGTTTTTGCACCAGTACCATACTGTTTTGTTGATTACACCTTTGTAATACAGCTTGAAGTCCGGAATTGTGATGCCTCCAGCTTTGGTTTTCTTTTTCAGGAGTGCTTTGGATCTTTGGGGTCTTTTATGGTTCCATGCAAATTTTAGAATTGTTTGTTCTAGTTCTGTGAAGAATGTTGGTGTTATTTTGATAGGGATTGCTTTGAATATGTAGATTGCTTTGGGTAGTGTCAACATTTTAACAATATTTGTTCTTCTGATCCGTGAGCATGGAATGTTTTTCCATTTCTTTGTGTCTTCCTCAGTTTCTTTAATAAGCTTCCTATAGTTTTCAGCATACAGATCTTATACCTCGTTGGTTAGGTTTATTCCTAGATATTTTATGGTTCTTGGTGCAATTGTAAATGGGATTGATTCCTTGATTTCTCTTTCTGGTGCTTTGTTATTGGTGTATAGAAATGCAAGTGATTTCTAGATGTTAATCCTGTGACTTTGCTGAATTCATGTATCAGTTCTAGTAGTTTTTTTGGTGGAGTCTTTAGGGTTTTTCATGTAGAGTATCACATTGCCTGCAAAGAGTGAAAGTTTGACTTCTTCCTTGCCAATTTGGAGGCCTTTTATTTCTTTTTGCTGTCTGATTGCTGAGGCTAAGACTTCCAGTACCATGTTGAATAACCAAGGTGAGAGTGGATATCCCTGTTGTGTTTCTGGCCTTAGGGGGGAAGCTCTTCGTTTTTCCCCAATGAAGATATTAGCTGTGGGTCTTTTGTGTATGACCTTTATGATGTTTAGGTAAGTTCTTTCCATCCCTACTTTCTTGAGGGTTTTTTATCAAGAAAGGATGCTGTATTTTGTCAGTGCTTTTTCTGTATTTATTGAGAAGATCATGTAGTTCTTATCCTTTCTTTAATTAATGTGATGTATCACGTTGATTGATTTGTGGATATTGATCCAGCCCTACAGTCTAGGAATAAATTCCACTTGATTGTGGTGAATAATTCTTTTAATGTATTGTTGGATTCAGTTTGCTAGTATCTTGTTGAGAATTTTTGCATCCATGTTCATCAGAGAAGTTGGTCTTCATTGCTCCTTTTTAGTGGGTATCTGTCTGGTTTTGGAATCAAGTTAATGCTGGCCTCATAGAATGTGTTTGGAAGATTTCCTTCTATTTCCATTTTTTTGGAACAGGTTCAAAAGAATAGGTATTAACTCTTCTTTAAATGTTTGGTAGAATTCCCCTGGGAAGGCTTCTGGCCCTGGATTCTTGTTTGTTGGGATTTTTTTGATTAATTGATTCAGTTTCTTTATTGATTATGAGTGTTCAAATTTTCTACTTCTTTGTGTTTCAGTTTTGGTAGTTTATATGTTTCTAGGAATTTTTCCATTTCTTCCAGATTGCTCATAATATTCTCTTACTATTGTTTGTATTTATGCAGTGTTTGTTGTGATCTCATCTCTTTCATTTATGATTTTATTTATTTTGGTCCTTTACTTTTTCTTTTTGATAAATCTGGCTAGGGGTTCATCAATTTTGTTAATCCTTTCAAAGAACCAGCTCATGGTTTCATTGATCTATCCTACTGTTTTGTTTTTGTTTTTGTTTTTATCATTCATTTCTACTCTAATATTTATTTTTTCCCTTCTGCTGGTTTTGACTTTATTTGCCGTTCTTTTAACATTTCCTTTAGGTGTTAGGTTAGGTTGTGTATTTGAGACATTTTTTCCTCCTTTGGGACTGGATTGCTATATACTTCCCTTTTATGACCACTTTTGATGCATCCCAGAGGTTTTGAACTGTCATGTTTTCATTTTCATTGGCTTTGATATACTTTTTAATTTCTTCTTTAATTTCTTGGCTAGCCCGTTCATTCTCTAGTAGGATGTTCTTTAATCTCCAGGTATTTGTAATCTTTCCAAAGTTTTTCTTGTAGTTGATATCAAGTTTCATAGCATTGTAGTCTGAAAATATGCATGGTATGATATTGATCTTTTGTACTTGTTTAAGGCTGATTTGTGACCCAGTATGTGATATGTTCTGGAGAATATTCCCTGTGCACTTCAGAAACATGTGTGTTCTGCTGCTTTAGGATGAAATGTTCTGAATATATCTGTTAAGTCTATCCAGTCCAGTGTGTCTTTCAAAACCATTGTTTTCTTATTGATTTTCTGCTTAGATGATGTGTCCACTGCTGTAAGTGGGGTGTCCCCTACTATTATGGTATTATTGTCAGTGAGTTTCTTTATGTTTGTAATTAATTGATTTATATATTTGGGTGCTACCGAGTTGGTATAAGTCTTTACAGTTGTTAGAACTTCTTGGTGGATATACCCCTTAATTATGATATAATGCCCTTCTTCATTTCTTGTTATAGTCTTTGTTTTAAAATCTAGTTTGTGCGATATAAATATGGCTACTCTGGCTTTGACAATCATTGGCATGATAGATGGTTCTCTATCCCCTTACTTTCAATCTGCAGGTGTCTTTAGGTATAAAACGAGTCTCTTGTAGGCAGCATATAGATGGGTCTTGTTTTTGTTTTTGTTTTTTGCTATCCATTCTGATGCCCTATGTCTTTTGATTAGAGCATTTAGTCCATTTACATTTAGAGTGATTATTGAAAGATAGGAATTTAGTGCCATTGTATTGTCTATAGGGTTGGTGTTTCTGATGATGTTCTCTGGTCCTTTCTAGTCTTTGTTGCTTTTGGTCTTTTTTGTTTTTTCTCCACTCAAAGAGTCCCCCTTAAAATTTCTTGCATGGCTTGCTTTTGTTTGTCTGAGAAACTCTTTCTCTCTCCTTCTATTTTCAGTGAAAGCCTTGCTGGATAAAGAATTCTTGGCTGCATATTTTCCTGATTCAGCATGTTGAATCTATCCTGCCATTCCTTTCTAGCCTGCCAAATTTCTGTGGACAGATCTGCTGAGAACCTTGTAAGTTAAGGACTCTTTTCTCCTTTGCTGCTTTCATAATTGTCTCTTGTCTGTGTATTTTATGAATTTGACTATGATATGCCTTAGTGATGGTGGGTTTTTATTGAATCTAATGAAAGTTCTCTGTGCTTCTTGAATTTTCATGTATGTATCCTTCTCAGATTAGGAAAGTTTTCTGCTATAATTTACTCAAATAAACCTTCTGCCTCTTTTTCTCTCTCTTCCTCTTCTGGGACTCCTATGATTCGAATATTTTTCCTTTTTACTAAGTCACTGAGTTCTCAAAGTCTTGTATCGTGAGCTTTTGCCTTTCTTTCCCTCTTTTGTTCTCCTTCATTATTTTCTGTAATTTTATCTTCTTTTTTTAATGCATTAACTGTTTATCTCTCTCTCTCTCTCATTTTGAGAGAGAAGGCACAAGTGAGTGTGGTACAGAGAGAGAGAAGGAGAGAGAGTGAATCCCATGAGGGTCAAAGAGTGAGGGAGAGAGAGAAAAGTGGGGCTCACCCAAAGCAGGGCTTGAGCTCACCTGAAGCAGGGCAGGAGCTCACCCAATTTGAGACTTGAACTCACAAACCGTGAGATCATGACCTGAGTGGAAGTCAGATGCTTAACCAACTGATCCACCCAGGCATCCCATAATTTTATCTTCTGTATCACTGATTCACTGCTCTGGTTTGTCCATCCTTGCCATCACAACATCCATTTGAGATTGAATCTGGGTTATATCGTTATATCATTTTTAATTTTGGTCGACTAGATTTTAGTTCTTTAATCTTCAGAGAAAGGGATTGATTCTCTGGTCTTTTAAATGCTTTTTTTTTAAACCCCATCTAGTATTCTTATAATCATGGTTTTTAATTCTAGTTCAGAATTTAACTGGCCATCATCTTCCTGTTCTTCCTTTTGGGGTGAATTCCTCCATCTTTTCATTTTTGGAGGAAGAAAAATATTAATGAAATGAAAAATTAAAATTTAAAAGTTAAAAATGAAGCAAAAAATCAAAGGAAGCTAGATCCTAGGTGTGTTTTAGTCTACTTGTTGAAGGAAGATTAATAGAGAAAAAAGAGAAAGAAAAAAAAATTTAATTATTTTTTTAAAATAATAAAATAGAATAAAATAAAACAAAGAAAATAAAATAGATTACAAAATAAAATAACTACATAAAATGGAATTTTTTTTCAGTATCTGAGAAATAGAAGGAAAGAAAAAAGAAAACAACCTAGGCAAAGACAAGCAAAGAAACCAACCAAATAAATAAATGAACCAGCAAAAAGAATGAAACCCTAATGAAGTTACATCCAGTTTTCCCTAGAACTGAAAGTTTGCAGCATGCTATAGTCCATTAACTAAGCAGGTGGAAGGAATTTGTGCTGGTCTTCTGGAGGATGTGCCTCGAGGTTGCCAATTTGTGGGGCTTGGTAAAACAGCTCTGTTCTCCATTTGGTGCCACTGCTTAGCTCACTGGGGTTGTTCCTTGTGTGTGCACATGTGCGCATGTGCTAGAAGTGAAAGTGGCCTCACCAAGCTCTCTAGTGTCTGGTGCAGGAACCCTACATCCTCGCTGACCCATGATCAAGCAGCCTTCCTTTGTCTCAGGCCTCCATCTGCTCCCTACCTCTACTCTGTGTCCAAGCTGTCCACCTGCCCGGTGGCATCTTCCTCCAGAATTTTATTTCAAATGGGGCTGTGTTTCAGACTCCCATACTTCAGAGACACCCACAGCTTGGACCTCCACTGACTTTCTGGGAGAGGGTCTTGCCAAGCAATGGCCAGGTCAGCTTGTCCCAGAAAACATGCATGTAACCATGCAGTGGCAGAGGCCCAGAGTTCATGGCAAATCACAACACACAACTGGTGCCAGGTTTTGCTGCCCTCTGGTGTCTTTGTTCTAATATCAGTAAATGTGGCTGCTCTCCAGGGTCCGCTGGGACTTTTGCTGGCAAGGAGGCCATATGGTTGCTACCAAATGCTCTCCAAGCAGGGGAATCACTTCTCCCCATGTGGCACACAGACCCCTCAGACCCTGCTGCCTGCTCTTGGGGATTCACCCTACTTCCTCGCCAGAGCACCACCAGGCACTAAGATCTGAAACTTCAGATTCTGCACTCCACTGTTTATAAAATCCTGGTGGTATTGAAACCCTCTCCTTTCTCCCCATCAGTGGTTTTGGGGAACAGATTTTTTGTCCAGTCCCTTGCGAGTGTTTTCACTCCTTCTCTCTCTCGTTCTCTCCAGCTACTTTCAGGGGGAGTGCTTTTCTTGCACCATCCCAATGTGCTGCACTGTAACCCTTTCTGTTTCTCTCTGTTCTCTCTCTGACAAAAATGGCTTCCTACCCTCTGCAGCTTCATGACTTTTCTTTCCCCCAAGTCACTTCTTCACACCATGTACCTGCCAAGTTCTCTGGTTCCAATTATGTAGATTGTTGTTTTAATTCTCAGGTCAATTCCCTAGGTATTCAAAATGGTTTGATGCTGATCTAGCTGTGTTTCAGGGCTAAGACAAGCTCAGGGTCCCCATACTATGCCATCTTAACTCTTCTACTTATAATACAAATCCTATATTCTGTTTTCCAACATGGTTGCTATGAAAAGGAAGAAGTAAGTAATAAGAACTAATCTATATTGTCATGTGGTATATTAATTGGAGTTCCTATTGATGACCCTGTTTTTTGGAAAAGATTAAATTATGTTTTGATTGGCTATAGTATGTTTTGGAAAGATTTTTGAAGGGGATCAAGATATGCCACCCCAAAATCTGCCACTTTGGCATAAGGATTATTTTGAGCTGTAGGCAATTGAGAATCCACAGATGTAAGAAGAGCTCTCTACCTTCCCCTTTTCTGCCTAAAAGCAGGGTGTAAATTTCTTTTTGTGAAGGTGTTCCTCTCCTGTACCAGGAAGAAGAGAGAGATTCATCATCAGAGATAGACAGTTGCACTAAGATGAGTCTGCATACACAACCCTACCAAAACAACCCTGTCTTCCATTGGCTCCACTGTATATTCTCTAGTCACTTTCCCACAATTTATCATCCTTTGAAGCCCCAACCCCTTTCCTTTGTTAGAATGGTATATAAGCTCCCAAGTCCAACTACTTTGAGTATCATTTCTTTTCTGTGAACTCTTGTGCACCTAAGACATTAATAAAAATCATGTGCCTTGTTAATCTGTCTTCTGCTGGTCTCATTCACAAGTCCCCAGTCAGTGAACAAAAGAGAGTAGTGCAAAAGTTTTTCCTCCCTCACATTTTGTTCTCAAAAAATTAAAATAATACCCAAATTTATTTGTGATTAAAAGAGTAAGATTTGCTATTGTTTGTGCATTTCTTTAGATCTCTTTGTTCCCATGGTACAGCAATGAAACTATTTTACTAATTGTTTAATGAAATAATTAATTTAGAAATTTCAGTGACATGACTTCCAGTCTCCCAGATCACCCTAAAAATGAGTTGATGCTGTCTATAAAATGGTGTAGATGTTGAGTAGAGTACCTGTGGTAGCTAGTAACTAGCAAAGAAATCTTGGAAGATGAGTTTTTGTTAGTTTTCCTAGAGGGAAGGGCAGAGACTAATAGGGTAGGGAGGCAAAAGAAGTAGTATCTTGTTTATAGAATTAATGGGAAGTGAGTTCTGTTTGATGATTTTAAGATGATTCTTTTATAGCAGGGTTGCCTGTTTTGGATTGTTAAGGCAAGAATTAGTGAAATGGTAGAGCCAAAATCATAACTATTCTTTACCTTGAGATGGCCCAAATTTAGATCACTCTTAGAGCACCTTGGAATTCTCTGAGGATCTGATGGACTTCAGATTCTTTATCCTGTGGTATTAAAATAAAGACAGACAGGGATTTTATTTCTTTGGCTTGTGACATGAGTGATATGTTAACATTTCCATGCAGTAGAAACTGGGATCTCATGAAAAAACATTAAGCTTGTGTCTCAAGACCCACTAAGATGTTATAGAAATACTGAGCTCCATTTCTGAGATCCTGGAAAAATGGCCTTTTCCCCCTTGTTTTTCTTTTCTTCCTCTGCTGTTGTCTAGTTGTAACCCTGAACTCTGAAGAAAATGAGGCACTGTACTCTTACAGAATAATATGAGATGAAGTTGGGTCATAAAGAAGGATGACTCTGCCCTCCTCATGCCTGAGGTCATGCACGAACATTCCATGCATCTATCTACTTTCCTGGAAATATGCCACCCTCTGTGCCCCACCCCTCACTGTATCCATTCTTATCAGACTATACTTCTTTTCTATTTCTCTTTTTAAAAGATAGTCCCAGTGTTTTTCTCTGGTGATGCACATAGGTCAAAGTTGTGAACTCTTAAAAAACCACAAAGGTTATTATTTTTTGGCTGTAAACCCAGTGTAACTGTGGAAATGCTTGCCTTTTAAAAATTAATAAGGCAATAATAGGGATGAAGACCCAAGCAACATCTTAGGGTCAGAGTTTGGTTAAGAACTGTATTTTTAAAGGATTAGTGAACTGCTGGCTGAGCTTCTAGAGATGGTAGGTCCTTCAGGGACTTGCCTCTTTAGTTTAGTATAGTTTTTATACCATTGTTTAGTTATTTGAGAGATGGTGGTTGAAGGGCAAGCCTGTGAAAGCTTGACAATGTGAGTGAGATGAACATAGGAAGACAACTCCTACAGACAATTTCATGCCAGCATCTCAAACTTGTTCTCAAATATATAGATCCTTCTTTTTTTTTTTTTTTTAACTTCCATTCAATTTTATTTTTTTAACTTATATTCAGGAAAGTTCACTTTTTGTTTTGTTTTGTTTTTTGGTGTACAGACCTATGAGCTTTGACGTAGGCATATAGTTGTGAAACTACTACCATGCTGTAGATACAGAACTGTTCCTTTACCCCTAAAATTCCCGAGTGCTGTCCCTTGGTTATCAACCATTTCTCCACTTCCTACCATTGGCAGTCATTGATTTGTTCTCTATCACTATAGTTTTGCAATGCCGTATAAATGTAGTTGTAAAGTATGTACCATTTGGAGTCTTGCTTCTTTCATTTGACATAGTACATCTGTGTTTCACCCATTCATTGTACACATCAATAGTTCATTCTTATTTTCTTGTTGAGTAGTATTCCATTGAGTTGAATGCTACCCAGTTTATTCATTCATCAGTTGAAGAACATTTAGGTTGTTTTCAGTGTTTGCAATTCTGATAAACCTGCCATAAACATTTGCATATGGTTTTTTGGGGGGGAGTATCAGGTTTCATTTCTCTTGGGTAAAACAGCTGGAAGTGGGATTGCTATGCTATTAGATTTCTATTTTGATGTCACTCATTGCTACAAATTTAATCCCTTAAAAAAAACATAACATAAGCTTATTCTCTTACAGTTGGGGAGCTCAGAAGTCTAAACTATGTTGGCAGGGTTGTGTTGCTTCTGGAGACTCTAGGGAAGAATTCACTTCCTTACCTGTTCCAGCTTCTGGAAGCAACCCAGAAGCTAGTGGCCCTGCATCATTCAACCTCTCTTTCTGTGGTCACATCTCCTTCTGTGATTCTGTTGTTGCCTCCCTCTTAATGACCCTTATAAATATATTGGGCCCACCTGGATAATTCAGGATCTTTAGCTTAATCACACCTTTAAGTTCTTTTCAAAGCCCATTTGGCTAGAAAAGGTAATATACTCTTAGGTTCTGAGAATTTGGACATTATTCTGCCTGCCACAACTAGAACATATAACAAGGGTACATTTAACTTTGTAAGAAGCTGATAAAATGATGCTTTATAAAAAGTATTATCATGCTATGATATTTTGCTACTGTTTCCCAATATGTTAATAATACAGACAGCTTATTAATCAGGGTGTATTTCTGTATCAGTTTGGAAATTTTTGCTCTATGTGAGAGAAAACCCAACACAGATTGGTTTAAGGAAAAAGGAGATTATTGGCTTACTTAAATAGAATGTCTAAGGCTGAGGCTTTGCAAATTTTGGCTTTTTATTTTTTACTTCAAAGCTCAAACATTTTCACAATTTAATTTTTCTCTTTCTGTTGGATTTACATCCTTCACAGGCTGCATGTGGAGCCAAGATGGAGATGCAAACAGCTTCTTTTTGATTCAAGTCCCTTATAACAAATGTCCAGTTACTTGACAGGATTTTCAGCAAAGGTCTCACTGCTTCTTATTTTTGTCATTGGATCACATGATAATCCCATGGACCAATCACTGGGGCTAGAGAATGTCATGTGCAAATTGGTCTTGGTCATGATCTGCTCCAGAGCTGGGCTGGGAGCTTAACCTGAGGACTGTGGACTAAAAATGAGGGAGGGAGGGATCTGAAATGGGAAACAGAGACTTCTTCTAGAAGAGGATATGGCTGTTGAAGATACACTCTATGTCCACTCTAATTTCTTAAACTTTCAATAGAGCTTTAGAATTAGTTATCCTCTGAGGAAGTTACTCTCTCTGAGTATGTTTATCCACTTTTCACCAAATGAGGAAACTGAGGAACCATGTTGAATTCAATTAGACCACCAGGGATTGCTTACAGACTCACTGGGGAGACAGGCAACCAGGGATGTGCTGCAGCCGGCTGAGCTGGCTCACATGCAGTTGTGTGGATTTCTTTCCAACTCTACATCTAGTAACGTCATGTTGATGGCTTGAAATAGGCCATGGTGGAGTATTTGCACCACAGAAATTGGCAAATGTTACATATAAGGGCTTTTTACCCTAGAGAGCCTGTTACTAAACATTTTCCACTGTACCATGGCTGGCAGTAAAGAACTGTTCACAATAAATATGATAGCACTGTGTGATAATTTTTAAATAATTCTGACATAATTACAACAGGAGTTGAGAGAAAGAAGATATCACTGTGTGTGTGTCTCTACCTCCCCCCGCCAAAATAAAATTCATGAGGAGAGGAGAGCTTGAATTGGACATTGTGTCGGAGAGAATATATATCATTTTGAGTCTGGCTTGTGCTTTTGTGGTTAGTACTTTTGGTGTCCTATCCAAGAAAAATTTTCATATTTCACAAAATATTCTATGTTTTCCTCTAAAAACATCATCGTTGCTTAAATTAACTTTTGTGTGTGATGTGAGATAGAGGCCAAATTTCCTTTTTTTTTTCCTAATGCTTTAGTTGAAAATATCAAAAACTCTCCTCTGAATACCATCAAGACATTATCATTGAATGCTGCATATTCCCCATTCCTTTTTTCTCTGGGTCTCAATTCCCAGCAGTAGTTCTGTGAAATTCATGAGTCTTCAGCCAGCACAGGAACAGAGGTCTTATGTTCAAAACTACCTGTGAGTCTGGTGTGATGGGGTGTCTTGCTCTGTAGTCTGTTCTCCACTAGCTGCTCTGATGCTAGATCATTGATCTGGGTACCATTTCCCCCACGAGGAGCACACAGGAGCCCCTGAAATACTAGCTGAACAAGAGGCATTCATTTCAACTTCAGCTGAATCTATGCAGATAATCTGTTTTTTAATTCATCTTGCTCTCGCTCCAGCTACACCAAAACCCCACCCTAGTTCCTCAGATTGTCATCTCTCAGGTTTTATTCTGCCCCCTTTCTTCCTGGGGTCAGCTGAGGATGAAAGATGATTTTCTTCCCAAGAAGAGCTTCAGTGTCTTGAGCCTCATAACTTTTTGTGTAATTTCATGTCAGTTCTCTCTTAGGGCACTGACTCCAAGAGCTGATTGATGTGGATGAGCTTTCCTTAGCCGAGCTGTTCCCTGACAATTCACTGCCCCGCTCTCCCACATTCTTTTCACCTCAGTTTTCAGGGAAAAAATTTTTTTCCTTTAGGTTATTTGCACTCTAATGATTCCTCTCTTGCAAAGCCTACTGAAAGGATCAGTTCATGGTTAGAATAAAGATGCGCAGGTCTCTGTTTCCTGGTTTATGACCACACCTTTATATGCTAGAGTTCTAGATAGGTTGGGGCAGGGGTATTTTGAACACACAAGGTCTCGAATTCTGGCTTTTGTGTTACTTGTGGTGTGACCATGTACATTTGACTTAAACTGTCTAGGTCTCAGACTTTTCATTTATTAAGTGGACATACTGAAACTACCTCAAAGTGTGATTCTCATGACTGAAATGAATGAAATGAAGGTATCTGAAGCCATTAGCATATTTCCTGGTACTCAACAAAAATTACTCATTTTCCTTCTTCCTTAAGAGGGAAACAAACGGTTATGGGGGATTTTAGGAAAATTCCCAAATGAAGCATGTTGTGCACTGGTAGAATTTTGTAACACTTTCTTTTGTTTTGGGGGGAAATGACGGGACAAAAAAGTTATGATGCCTCTTCCTTCTGCCCAATCATGGAGATATTAACACATGCCAGGGGCCCAGGGATACTCAGACTATGGAAGAGTCTGGCAGAGGACTAAAGTATGATGGGCTAACTGTAAAAATATTTGGTCTTGAATTTTAGAGGATAAATACTATGTGAGATTCTCTGTCTCTTTGTGTCTGAAAATTTCCATGTCACTGCAATGAAACAAATTAAAGAAAGGTCTGCTTTAGAGAAAGGTAGAACCCTAAAGCTCTGGAAGACCTGAAAAATGAGCCCCCACTTTCTGTGGGAATCCCCTTGATAGTAGATTAAATAGCTTTGCTTGAACAACTTTTGTTATACCCTGAAGACATCCTATTTCGTTTTTGAGCAGCTGAATCTGTTAGAAATTCCTTTATGTTTAAGTCCAACCAACATCTTATGCTGCGATGTTTATCATTTCAGTACTAGTTGAAGTCAATTTCAACCATCTTGTATTTTTTCAGAGGAGTACTGAAGTGAAAGCTTGTAGGTTTGATTCTTCTGATGCTCCTTTGTGTGTAACAGAAAGAACTATTTCATCACAATTGGCTGTAGCCCTGAGCTACAGGTTGTACAGTGTTTTGCAGTTCATGTGGGTATGTGGATGGGAAGGGGGAGGAAGGGGTAGCACTGGGAAGCTTATCTAGTTCGAAACCATCACCACTGCTAGAACAGCACCACAAAGCCCAGGCTGCCCTGTTGGTAGTTTGAACACCTGATTCTTTCAAAGCATGTAGGTAGGATTCAGTGGTATTTTCCCAGAAGCCCTCAGTAGAAGTAAATTTTTTTTCAGTTGTTAATTATCTATAGGAGAAAATGATAATTGCATTTCCAAAGGTCTGCTGTATTTTAACATTCAGATCCTTGACATTGATTGCTCTTTGAAACTTCGAATACTGATAAAGGAAATGTGCTTGAAAGAGATGCCATTTAAATCCAGGCCTGTTAAAAGCCTGGCTGTGAGAGGAGTAACTCTTCAAATATTACTGATTTGTTAATGCACTGTATCCATTACCTGCCCCTTGTCAGAACCCCAAAGAAAGCAGGGATCTTAAGGAGTTGTCAGTAGCTTACTTAAGAGAATAACAACCAAAATAATAAAAGTCATCTTTCTTTTTTTTTTTTTTTTATTTTGAGAGGGGGAGAGAAAGAGAGAGAGAGGGGGAATGAGTGAGTGAGTGGGGGAGGGGCAGAGAGCAGGAGAGAGAGAGAATCCTAGGCGGGCTCTGCACTAGTGCAGAGCCCAAAGTGGGGCTCAGATTCACAAACCATGAGATCATGACCTGGGCCGAAATTGGACACTTAACCAACTGAGCCACCCAGGTGTCTCTAGAAGTCATCTTTCTGAGAAATGAGTTGTTGGAGGTGAGGTTCATCTAGAAACAAGTTAAGTGTGAGGCTGGAGTAGGATGCTGAATTCTGACCTTCTCTAGATGGGGAAAGGCAGTTCCCATATTTTTGTTTTGTTTTGTTTTGTTTTGTTTTGTTTTGTTTTTCTATAAAATAATTAGCTTCGAATGTAATAGAGGTTTTTCATTGGCAGGAACCTTCAAGATAGTTTTTACTCAATCTCCTTCCTTTTACAGGTAAGAAAATTGGAAGAAGTTCTTAGCAGATAATTGGTGCATGCCTGTTATTTTCTAGGCACTGTGGTGGGAAGTAGGGGT
This sequence comes from Panthera leo, assembly GCF_018350215.1. Taxonomy (NCBI): domain Eukaryota; kingdom Metazoa; phylum Chordata; class Mammalia; order Carnivora; family Felidae; genus Panthera; species Panthera leo. The sequence goes on along the minus strand of NC_056691.1, from coordinate 22,509,906 downwards.
ATTGTGGGCAAGGCAAGTTTGACTGGTTAGACTAATTAGAGAGAGAGATCATGGATTAGGAGACTAAGTAGGTCTAGACTAGACCAGAGTTAGATAAGTACCCAACCTACTGTTGCTTTGACCAGCAGTCCTGTTTTACCCTCGCCAGCTCCTTCGGCACCTTGAATTATATGCTCCCCTTCCCTCTTCTACCCTCTCACTTCTGGCTTTATATCATCTGAGAACAGTGGTTCTCAACACTGCTGGTTTCATCTCTCCCTCAAGTACACACATGTGAATACACACATGTAATTTTTCATACCATCTCAGGGCATGCACAGCTCTCTTGAAGTCCATGGGTGTCAGTACAAGAATATGTGCCACATAAAGAAAACTTCATAAGCTATTCACTTTGTTTTGTGGAATTTTGTGGGGTCTGCAGTATTTTTACTATTGGTGAGAATTTTATCAATCACTCAGTGAATCAGTCAATTGACATGCCATTTTTCAGGCACCCGTGGTAAGATAAGAACTTTAAAATACAATGCCTGTTTTACCCTAAGGAAATTGAGATAGAGAGATGTCAAGCATCAGTCCCTTCAGCCTATAAATAGTGAGACCAGCATTTGAACCCAGGCTTCAGACTCTAATTCTAGGGTTTTTCTCTCTCAGAGCAGCTACCTTGAAGTGTCAGAAATACCTATTAAATTGGAGATACTTTTTCACTATGTAACAGATCACTAGTGTTTTAGGAGTCTGAAAGTGCGGGTGATCAGTAAGGGCTGGAGTACGTTGGGAAAGGGAAAACTTCTCATATAGACAATCCATCAGAAGATGAGGTAAGATAGGGATAAATGAAGTAGGATCAAAATGGTAAATTTTGATTCTGCCCAGATGTTTCTAGAAGGATGCAAATTAGTTTGAGGTGCCAAAGAGCAAATTACTGGTATATATTGCTTAAGATCTACTTTTAAATATAGATATCTTTACTTAGGTAATCAGTGTTTTTGTTTTGTTTTGTTTTGTTTTACTTATACCTTTTTTTTTTTTAATTTTTTTTAACGTTTATTTATTTTTGAGACAGAGAGAGACAGAGCATGAACGGGGGAGGGTCAGAGAGAGAGGGAGACACAGAATCTGAAACAGGCTCCAGGCTCTGAGCTGTCAGCACAGAGCCCGACACGGGGCTTGAACTCACGGACCGCGAGATCATGACCTGAGCCGAAGTCAGACGCTTAACCGACTGAGCCACCCAGGCGCCCCTATACCTTACATTTTAAGATGGAGTAAAGAAGAAGGTGTTTGGGATCTGGTTACTTCAGCACACATTTATTTATGCGTTACCTAGAAGTGATAGACAGTAATGAGTAATAAACAGTCCTTAGTCTCAAGAAACTTAAATTCTGATTGGGGAATTATGACATCAACCATATCTGAAGAATCTAGAATGTAAAAATATAAAATTTCTTGATAATTTTGGTTCTTCTCATTGTTTTTTATGGACTTCAGTTAGTATGTAAAATAAAACTATACTATTGTTTGCAATGGCTCCCAAATAACATTTTCACTTGAAACAGATAAATATCACTCCACAATTTTAATTAAGAGGCTGAGAATATGGTATAGAACCTTTGAAGGTAACGTGTTTAATTTGTGGTTATTTTATTTGAAGCAATTGAATTGGTTTATAACTTATGATGGTCTCACTGAGAACTGTTAAGCTTTCAACTTGCCTTGATCCAAAGCGCTCTAGTTTGAGTGTCTTGGTGTGTATATAAAGTAATTATAGCCTATAGCCTATAGCCTTGAGTACTATTACTATGTTAAGTGCTTTACAAGAATTATCTTGTTGAATTTCCACAACAGTGGCACATGGCACCACTATTGTCCCCATTCTGCAGACGAGAAAGAAAGTCAGCAAAGGAAACCTAATAATCAAGTTAAAAGCCAAAATGGCTTGAAGGATTGTATTCTCCAAATACTCAAGTACAAAGAGTTTAGTAGTAATGACAAATCATTTAATCTTATATAATACATTTTTTTTAATCTATTATCTTTCATTTGTTCATCATTAAGAGAGAGAAGAGTTGAAATTGCTGGAGTATCTTTGGATCACCCCTATGTTTGAACCTACAAACATTAGTGCCAAGTAAGTGTTTCTCATATAGGTTTACTGTGGAATTTTTTTTTTATCTTTATTTATTTTTAATATGAAATTTATTGTCAAATTGGTTTCCATACAACACCCAGTGCTCATCCCAACAGGTGCCCTCCTCGATACTCATCACCCACCCTCTCCTCCCTCCCACCCCCCAGCAACCCTCAGTTTGTTCTCAATTTTTAAGAGTCTCTTATGTTTTAGCTCCCTCCCTCTCTAACCTCTTTTTTTTTTCCTTCCTCTCCCCCATGGTCTTCTGTTAAGTTTCTCAGGATCCACATAAGAGTGAAAACATATGGTATCTGTCTTTCTCTGTATGATTTATTTCACTTAGTCTAACACTCTCCAGTTCCATCCACATTGCTACAAAAGGCCATATTTCATTCTTTCTCATTGCCACGTAGTATTCCATTGTTTATATAAATCACAATTTCTTTATCCATTCATCAGTTGATGGACATTTAGGCTCTTTCCATAATTTGGCTACTGTTGAGAGTGCTGCTATAAACATTGGGACACAAGTGCCCTTCTGCATCAGTACTCCTGTATCCCTTGGGTAAATTCCTAGCAGTGCTATTGCAGGGTCACAGGGTAGATCTATTTTAATTTTTTGAGGAACCTCCACACTGTTTTCCAGAGTGGCTGCACCAGTTTGCATTCCCACCAACAGTGCAAGAGGGTTCCCGTTTCTCCACATCCTCGCCAGCATCTATAGTCTCCTGATTTGTTCATTTTAGCCACTCTGACTGGCGTGAGGTGGTATCTCAGTGTGGTTTTGATTTGTATTTCCCTGATGAGGAGTGACGTTGAACATCTTTTCATGTGCCTGTTGGCCATCTGGATGTCTTCTTTAGAGAAGTGTCTATTCAAAGTTCTAGAATGTCCATGTCTCTGCAGATTATGGATTGCCTTAGTTTCTATGATAAGAAGTAATTCTACTGCATAACAATAATTCTCAAAGTATATTAAAATTTATTATAGTTGTATTGTATATTATCTTGCATCATTACATGCATTATATGGAAAAGCATTATATGCATTATATGGAAAATGATGCATTGCATTATGTCATCATATTTAGCTAGCTAATTGTGAACCTGTTTCCCTTGTTTGTAAGCAACTTGGTTTCCTGGCAGCTCAAGGAGGTTGTTAGTTGCATAATTTTTCACAACCAGTAAGTGAAGAGTCAGGATTCAAACGCAGTCCTGAATGACTCCAGAAACATGCCCTTCACCCCAAGTCAAGATTTACTTTATAATCACCCTCCTTTTATCTAAGTTTGAATTGTAAATTTACCAAATATATTGGAGTCAATGTATATGTAAGAGTGTAAAGAACGTACCTTAGAAAGTTGTGTGCCAGAAGAAACTGGATGTACATGACTCATCATCATTGTCTAGAGAACCATCACCCCGTGCTATAGTCATATGAAATTATTTATGGAAACTCAGTCAAACAAAACACAGGGGGGATGTATTGTTTATACATATAATAATATGTTAAGTGACATTTTCCTTTCTGTTTTGATTGAATACCCAAGAAAAGAGATGGCTCTTATTCTCACCTTCCAAAGTGAGATGTGAATCTACTTGGCCTGAACTGCTAAAGAAGATGGTCAAAAATCAATTGGAGTCTTCAGCTTTCTGCCAAGATAGAATAACAGGGGTCAGTTTTACCTTCTCTCCTGGGAGGGGGTGCATAGTTCCTGTTCCCACTGGGCCCCCCAGGCAAAACCTCATGATGTATAAGACTCTGTATAGAGCACTCAGAAGGGTTCGGTTCAGCACTAAGAAATGATTAGCCCCAGAATGACCACTACTCTGATTCCACCTTTTCTAAGTTATGTAACCACAATAAGATGTCACTATACAACTATTGAGCGACTAGGGAAAAAAATCTGACCATACCAAATATTGGTGAGGATGTGTAGGAATTGGAACTCTCAGACACCACTGGTGGGAATGTAACATGCTATGCCCATTTGAAAAACAGGCAGTATCTTATAAAGTTAAATGTGCCCCAGCCATCTCACTGCTTGGTACTTGCATAGGAGAAATGAAAAATTATCTTTACAAAGACTTATACTTAAATGTTTGTAGCAGCTTTATTTACAACAGCCTCAAGCTGGAAACAACCAAGATGTCCATTAATAGGTGAATAAATAAACATATCATAGTATAGCCATACAATGCAATACTGATCAGTGATAAAAAAGAGTGAACTATTGAACATTGAAATGAATGAATCTCAAAATACTATGCTGAATGAAAGAAGTCATACAAAAAAAGAGTGCATACTTGTACAACAATGTGAATGTACTTAATACTAATGAAATATATGCTCAAGAAGGGTTGAAATAATAAATTTTATGTCATGTATATCTTGCAATAAAAAAAGTAAATACTGTGTGATTCTATTTATATACAAATCTAGAAAATCAGCTGATATATAGTGACAGAAAGAAGATCAGTCGTTTCTGGAGGGGCCAGCAAGGAGGGGGAAGGGTTACAAAGGGGGATGAGCCAACTGTTGGCTGTGATGGACATGTTCCTTATGTTGACTGTAGTGTGGCTTCATTGGTGTGTGAGTGTATGTCAAAACTTCAAATTGTATACTTTACGTGCAATTTACTATATGCCAGTTATAGTTTGGTAAACATTCCTTTTTTATTTATTTTTTTTAAAAGTTTATTTATTTTTAGAGAGAGCGAGTGGGGGAGGGGCAGAGAGAGAAGGAGAGAGAATCCCAAGCATCCTCTCTGCTGGTAGTGCAGTGCCCGATATGGGACTCAATCCTATGAACTGTGAAATCATGATCTGAGCTGAAATCAAGCATTGGAGGCTTAACCAACTAACCCATCCAGGCGCCCCAAGTTATTCCCTTTTTTTTTTTTTTTTTTTTCAAAATCAAAAATAGTGTTATTAATTCTGGTGTCTCTGAAGCACGAAAAAAAAAAAAAAAAAAGAAAGAAAGAAAGAAAGAAAAAAAAAAAAGAAAGAAAAGAAAAAAAGAAACCACCCTTCCCACATTTCAGTCCCCAGTCCAGGCCAAGGGGCTGCCCCTGCAGGCAGTGCAGGCCCAGGGGCCAAGACAGTCCTGGCCACGGGCTCAAAACGGGACCAGCCCATGGGTTTGACTTCTAGGGCCTGTCTGGGAGGCTGCCTGCCTCAGTTTAGGGAGCCCAGGCCCTCGACTAGGGATGAGAGATCAGGGATCAAGGCCGGAGGTCTGGGCCACTTAGATCCATCCCTTTTTTAAAAGTGACTTCAGCTGCTCACCACCCCCCCCCATTTTTAATCTCAGAGATTTAAAAATGCCAAAAAAAAAATTGGACATTAAGAAGAAGACTTCTTTAGAACTTCTGATTGTGTTCAGAATCCTCTTCTCTATTGAGATAGAGCAGGAGTGTCTATATCATCCACCCAAGAGGAGTTTCAACAAATAATTTGAAAAGCTTGATATGTGACTCCTGCATTTTGAGGGGTGCTGTGGATTGGTTTTTGACTCACATCTGAGACATCTTAAGAGTGAGAGATTGGGTGAATGACCTAGCAGAGCAGAAGACTGAGTGTTATTAAGTAACTGCCCTGCTATAGACTTGGGGTCAAAATAGCACATTTTGCCTGAGTCTATCTTGTAGTATATTTATGGCAGTCCTGTAGGGTGATGGGAACCCAACATAGAGGTTCAGAGGTGCACCGTGGAGACCCAGGGGTTGAAGAAGGAATCTTAACTGGCTAGTCAAACTACTCACCACTTCTATCAACTACAAAGAGTCTCTCTAAAGAATCCTCAATGATTCTCTTCAAAGGAAGAATGAGCTCTCATACCCAAGTTGACTCAGAAAACCAATCCAGCTATTATACTAGCAGGAACATTTTAAATACAGATCAGAGACATTTTTGAGACGTAAGTGACCTAAGTTTATATTAACTGTTTTAAAATGTACCCGATTTGTTTTAATCAGGTATGGTAAGACATACAGACATGACATACAGATTTTCATAAAGGAAAAAAAAATTCTTTTTAATGTTTGTTTATTTTTGAGAGAGAGAGTAAGAGAGCATGTGCAGGCGAGGGACAGGGAGAGATGGGAATAGGGGATCTGAAGCAGGCTCTGCGTTGACAGCAGAGAGCCCAATGTGGGCTCCAACTCATGAAGAGTGAGATCATGGCCTAAGCTGAAGTCAGACATTTAACCGACTGAGCCACCCAAGTGCCCCAAAGGAAAAAATTTTTATACGCACGGATTCCTGGATGCAGGAGGCATGGCATGCCACACAGGACAACAAGAGAAAGCAACAGGGTTGGTTAGCAGGCAAAGGAAGTGGGGGGCAAATGTGGGCAAGAGCCTTCATGGTGGTTTCCATGGGAAAGATAAATCAGAGAAAGCAGGTTTGGAGTTAGCTAGTTTGAATAGTTTCAGTGGGCCCTGAGGTGTAGGGGTTTCTCCTACTTGTCTGGTACCTGACACTGGGGTGATTAGGGGAAGTGGATAGTGGCTTGGGATGTGAGAGCCCCTGAGATCCCAGTAAAGGTGGTGGTTGGGGGTAGGAGCTCTGGATTGGTTGTTTTGCTTTTGAAGAGCATGCTGTTGGGTACATGTTTACTATCCTAGGAATTAGCTAAACGCAGGAGGGATAGTCCCTTCTGGTGTCAGTAAGACCTCAAGATGTCAAAGCTAACAAAGTAAAAAACATGACTAATATACAACTAAGAGTGAGAAGATCAATATATTGTTCATGATTTAGACTAGGCCCAGGAATAGAATGAACCATGGAGCAAGTTTAATGATCAGAAGTACTTTTGGAATTATTAAAAAATACATTTTTATGAATTAAGGTTTCTGAAACTTTCTTGTGCATACAAATCACCAGGGATCTTATTAAAATGCAGATTCTTATTCAGTAGGTCTGGGTTAGGACCTAAGAGTCTGCATTTCTCACAAGCTATAGTGCTGCTGTTGTAAGGTAACATAGCGAAGTTATAAGTGGCTGAATGAATAATGGTTAAGAATCTGGGTTAAAATTTGAGTTCTATTGCTTGTTAGTTGGATGATTCTTGGCAAGTTATTTAACATGTGGAAGCCTTATATTCCTTATCACAAAATGGGAGTAATAATAATCTATCACAGAAGATGTTGTGATGGTTGAATGAAGTATTAGTTAACAGTGCTTAATGAGAGGCAGTAAAAAATAAGACAAGTGGCAGGGGGAGCAGGGCAGATGGGATTTCTAAGGAAATTTAGGGTTTCCTAAATTGCAAGTGTGGGATAATTTAAGGAATTCATCCTTGCAAGGATCCCTTTTGCCATCTATCTGACAAGGAGTTACTTGGTTTCTGTATTTCCAGGGAAGGGAAGAATTCACATGGAGGCCACTGCTTTGTTCATTTCAAAGAGTTTTTACTATTTGGAGATAAAATCAATCCTACTAGTTCTGTCCCCTGAGGCAACATAAAAGTCTTACCGACCCCCTCTCATTTTTTCTGATATATCCAGAGATTCACATTTAACCAAACCAACTTAGTCATTCACGATACAGTAAGTCCTTGGTTTGCAAGCATAATTCATTCCAGAAACATGCTTGAAATCCAAAGCACTTGTATATCAACGTGAATTTCCCCCACAAGAAATAACAGAAACTCAGATGATTTGTTCGACAACCCCAAAATATTCATATAAAAATGATTACAGTACTGTAATATAATACACAATAATAAAGAAAATACAAAATATAAAGAAAAATAAACAAATTAGCCTGCAGTTACTTTTGAAAACCTTCATGGCTGGTGTGAGGGAGATAAGAGAGGATGTTATTATGTAGGACGACTTTCACTATCACGAATGGAATCGCTGCTCTCTATTGGCTCTAAATTGCACTGTATGTATCCTTAGTGTCTGTCCACTCAAATATTTCTGCTTTGTCTGTAGAGCTATGGTGGATGCTAATGATATTTTTCTAGTGTTAAAGTCTTGTGGAAAAAATTATGTTAGATCCATAGGAATGAACATCAGAAAGACTGAAAATCTATTGTTTGTTCTTAAAATCAAAACTCTCTCTGCCACTTATTGGGTAGCTGATCTTTTCTGTCTTATTCTAGTCTAATCTTCAAATTTTGCAGTTCTTGTTTCATAGTCTTCTTTTAAATATTAAATGAGATAATTATATGAGGTACTTTGTGTCTTCCAGAGTACAATATCAAAGTAGAAAACTAAAGAAGTTGACTATGGTCTTGCTGAGGGCTTCTTCTATCTCATTCACTCCCCTTTTGTGGACCACAATATTGAGATACCAGAAAAAGTGCTGAAGAACTTACAGTCCCCCACCACTACCACATGTCTCCGAGGATACATGCCTTCCGAGGATGGGGAGCGCCATGTTCTACTTAATGTTGTGATCTTTCAAATATTTAGCTTATCAGATTCTGTGGACTTTTTTTTATAGACAAGAACAAAATGGCATATTTTGGGTAAAGTGGGACATCAGAAGAGTTTGAGGAAAGAGGCTGCAGTTGGGAGGGTGATGATAGCTTTTATGGCTACCCCAAATCTCTCTGGGCCTTAGCACTGGTGCTAAAAAAACAGATCCCAAAGTGAAGTATTAATATTTCCCCACATTTTGGAGGCTTTTTCTATTCTTGAAAGACTGATAAAATTACATGGAGGTAATACGTTTTCATTGTTTCCCCTGAACTTAAGCTCTTACACCTTCAACTTGTATGTTATAGATAATGAAGACTATTAGCTTAAATATTACAAAAACTACATGCCATTTAAAGCAAGCACTTGGGCTCAAAACAAGCTCTGTTGCCTTTAACATATCTATTCTAGAGACATTTTATTGACCAGACAGCCCAATTAGGTTTGTAAAATAATGTCAAGAAGATCTGCCTTATATGTCCTCTGTTAATAGCCCTTACGACTCCATTAAATTTGCTCTTACACAGGAGTTATTGCTTATGTGGAGAGAACAGGAAATTGGTATATTGCACATAGAAAGCTGTTGCTTTCAAACCTGCCTTCCAGAATACTTAAAGGCATAGCAGCTGTCAATATAGCTCTTTGATAAAGCCATTTTCTTTGGTCAGCCCTTCCTTGCTAGAACTCCAGTAATTGAACAGGGTGTTATTGGGCCCTCTTGGAAATCTGCCTGAATCATTTGGAAAGGAAACACGTTTCAGTACTGACTTCAATAGAAACACAAAGTTTCTACATGAAAGATTTTTGCTTTTAGCTTGCACAGCCATATGGAGACTGAGAGGGTGGCCGATCACTCTCAGAACTGGTAGAGCATTCAAAGGATATCTGTCAACAAAGGCAGTGTGTTTGGGTATGTGAGGTCACCTGAGGTAGCCTTGTTTGGCATCCTGGAGATTGAATCTTTTACCTCTACCCTCTGCTGCAGTCTCCAGAGTGTGGCACATGAAGTATTTGGCCCAAGGTCTTCAGCCTTTTCAACAGACGGTAACTGAATAAGAAGAGAAGCTATGGAAGGTGTGATGCTTTAAGACTCTTTGATGGTAGGTTTCAAAAAAAAAAAAAAAAAAACCTACCGAAACTACCTTGCATTAGTTCAGATAAAGCTTGATGTGTTACATAAAGCCTGAAGTCTCTTTGAAATCTTAACATAAGAGAAATTTATTTCTTGAGCTTGGAAAGCCTCCTTGGTGAGGATGGGATGGCTGCTCCAAGCATGCTGTCAGAACTTAGGCTAAGAAGGCTGTGACATCTTCAACACAAGGCTTTCACTATTGCCTTTGTGGGCACCCAGCTGGCCTATGAGGAAAGAGAGCCAGTGAAGAGTCATGGGGGAGGTTCTTAGTGCCAAGCCTAAAGTGGAGAATGTCACTTCCTCTCACATTCTGTTGGTCAGGGCCCAGTCACATGGCCACAGATAAATACAGAGGAGGCTGGGAATATACTTGGCTGTGTGCCCAGGGTGAAAGGAAATGGATATATAAATATTCATTTGGTATTTATTGGTAAATACCAATGGTAATTAGCTGGCCATGTAATGGTAATTGGTAAATAGCTGGCCAGTCTACCACATAGCTTAAGCCAAATGGGATTTATGACAAGAGTATAGAGGTTCCCACAGAATCCTACATCTTCAGGAAAGGACTGGACCTAGAAATAAGACAGCTCTCTCTCTCTTTCTCCCTGTTTATTTTTGTGTCACTGTTTCATCCCACTATTTTTTTAAGCTGCTCCTTTATCCACAAGGCAGAATATGGCTGCTCCATAGCCCTGTTTTCTCACATTATAGTCTTGACTGCATGCATACATTAACTACTTTCCTAGTTTCAATTCCAAATTTCTAAGCTTGAGAATTTGATTGGCCTCAGCTGCCCTAGTTCAATTCAACTGAGACCAATAGTGAGGGTCCCAAAGTGCAAGCTTGGCTTCCACATTCCCCGCCTTCCACTACTGTGATCTGTGGAAGGAGACAGTTTTCAGAAATGGATAGTTCTGAGCTGGACCACCAAAACTATCCAAATGTTAAAAGTTGCTCAGGACTTTTTAGCCACAGACTGTGTACTACAGGATGGCAAAAGGTGAGGCTCTTTTGGCTATAGCTCCGGTGTGTCCACTTCTCTCCCTGTCACCCATTTCTTTGTATTTGTCCCTTTGTGACATTTCATACATCCTAACTTAGCAAGTGACACCACCACTTCTATGTCTTGGGACAGAATCACTTCCGTGTATGTAAATATGTAACAGGTCTGATTTTTATTTAGAGCATTTTTCATTTTTTGTTATGCCAGCTCCTTCAAGCTAATAAAAGTAGTGACCTAAAAATTAAATTAATGAAGCATACAAGAGACTGCAGAAGCTAGGAAGGATTTTTCCTTATCCTGGAGTCCATGGTACTCTATCACTATTATGAAATATTCTGTTTTACGATTCATCTTATTTTTAAGGTGGAAGAAATATATATCCAGAAATGAATCTGTCTTACTCTGGTTTTCACTGTGATTTCATAAAATGCTTACTGTAGAATGGTGAATCAAGGCCTAGTTTGGCAATTCAATTAATGTCTTTGAGCCTCATCTGTAAAATAAGGATTGTAATACATACTGGGAAGATTAAATGTAATAGCGTATGTTAAAAAGTTTCGTAGAGTCTGCCACAAGTTAAACATAGAATTATAATATGACCCAACAATTCTACTCCTAGACATGATACTCCCAAGTAATTGAAAACAGGTGTCCAAACAAAAACTTGTACATGAATGTTCATAGCAAAACTGTTCACAAGAGCTAAAAGATGAAAACAGCACAAATGTCTGCCAAGTGGTAAAGGTAAATAGGTAGATAAGTAAATAAGCTGTGGTATGTCCATACAATAAAATGTTGTTCATCCATGAAAAGGAATGAAGCCCTAATACATGATGCAAGATGAATGAATCTGGGAGCATGCTAAATGAAAGAAGACAAAAACAAAACGTTACATATTGTATGATCTCATTTATATGAAATATTCAGAACAGGCAAATCTATAGGGATGGAAAACAGATTAGAGGTTTTCAGGGGGTGGGAGAAAGTGGAAATGGACAGTGATGGCCTGATGGAAACAGTTAGTGGTGATGACAGTGGTGATGATTGCACAGTGTCATAAATGTACTTGATGCTACTGCATTGTACACTTTTCAGTGGGAAAAATGGTAAATTTTATGTTATTTCTACTTTATCACGGTAAAAAAGGGCACCTAAGTCCCCCAACCTCTTTTTAAAAAAAGCTTTGTAAGTACTAAAATGCTCTATGAGTTTAGCTCATGAGTTTAGCTCATTATTATTTTTTTGCCTTTTATGAAAGTGGCTGTCTTAGGTAGCAGTAGGCATTTCATTTCTCCCTGGTATTTGGTGGTTTTTTTCAAAATACCTCTCAATAACCCAGTTGAGGACCAATTCCAACCTTTGCCTCTTCAATTCAAAGTCCTTCTCCTCACTCCTACGAAGAAACCTTCATCATCGTTTCTTCAAGAAGGAAGAGAGGTAGAGAGATGCTGCTCCTAAGTTGTCCTCTAAATAATCAATGAATTTTTGTTCAGCTAGTGGCTACCTAACTTTCTACAAAATAACGTAAAGATTAGGTTGCACACACAAAAAGAACAAAGCAAGAAAAGGTCCCAAGTTCTGGATTGTGGTGGGGTTTATTAGTGCTTACCCCATTTCTGGTTCTCTCCTTTGTGTGGACTGGGCAGGACTAGACTTCCCAGCTCTCTGGGTGCCTAGGCAGGGTCATATGACTAATTCTACCAAATGACATGGAGACATTTAAGAGACAGTGCGTCATCCCTTACTCTTTCTTCCTCTGCTGCAATGACTCTTCCACAGGGGACCGTAGGGGAACAGAAAAACCCTGATAGGGTAGGGATACTGATAGGAATGATGTTGACTGATCTTCGAGGTTGAGCAGAAAAGGAAGGGTCTGCCTGTCTAAGATCAACCAGGATTCCTAGGGGAAATTGTCTCCAGGATATTCTAGTATCTAGATTACCTATTTCCTCAATCTCCCTAGAACCTCCACCCCTGCTCACATCAGTCAATTTCAGGTGGTACATTACTAGCACCAGCCCTTGGGGATCAAGAGCTGGTCAGCACATAACCCCTGCCATCAGGAAGCACATGGTCCAATGGAAGAGACGAAAAAGGGGAGAGATGATTATAAAACAGTGAGGTGAGTGTGGCCACTGAGGTCAATCAAGAGAGCTGTGGAGCACAAAAGTGAACCCTGTAACCCAGTCTGCTGAGCAGGGGGTTAGGGAAAGCTTCCTCAAAGAGGTAGCTACTAAGCAGAACTGGGATGCATTGAGCTATGAGGAATTTGGAAGACAGGTTTTGTTCTCACTCCAGGGATGGTGTCAGAGAAAAGGTGATTTGGGCATTTAGATTTATAAATGGAATTAATTTCTCATTGAACATCATTGTATGTGGTGGAAACTCTAGTCCTGTTGGTAGGATAGTTCCATTAGCAGTGATTCCAAGAGAGAGTAGAGAATGGTGGTTATGAGTTCTATGTGATCAGACAGACCATTTCAATGCTGGCTTAGTCTTTTTTTTTTTTTTTTTTTTAAACTGTATGAGTTTGGTAAAATTACTTCTTTATATCTCAACTTTTGTTTGTTCTTTAAATATGAAAATGTGGGTAATAATCTTGTTGCTGGTTATGAAGTTTCTACCTCCAAAGCTTGATGGCATTTACAATGATATGGTTAAGTTGCTGATAGCAAGTTGTTTTAAGACCTTTGCTAACATACTGACATAGTGTCACTGGAAAAACACTACCAGTTTCCGAATAACTGACCCAAAAGAAACACAGGGGGATCCAAACTACTAAGGAGGGGGGGCTGAAACTTAATTTTAGCAGTGTTAAATTATTGCTGTCATTTTCTAGCCCCTACTAAAGAGGAAGCTGAAGTCAGATGCTTAACCAACTGAGCCCCCCAGGCACCCCAAGATACTTTTTAAAAAATATATTTGTTTATTTATTTTGAGAGAAAGAGAGAGAGTGTGTGCATGAGCATGTGATCAGGGGAGGGTAGAGAGAGAGGGAGAGAGAATTCCCAGTAGGCTCCACGCTCAGCACAGAGCCCGACCTGAGCCAAAACCAAGAGTCGGATGTTTAACAAACTGAGCCACCCACATGCCCCCAAGATATGTTTTGTAAATAGGAATATAGTGCTTCTCTTATAGATCTCTTTCCTCATTTACCCTATTTTAAAGTTTATAACCAGTTGAGTTGTAACTCTGTGTTTGATCTTTGGCTTGATTAATATGTGCATGCTTCGGAGTTGGTTCTAGGTAAGGATTCTGAGTGCACAGTCCCTTCATGAGCCTGTCCTTGGAATTCTCCTCTCTACCCAGCCCTGGTGGAGAGGAAACACTGGGCAGACACCCAGGTACTACTGAAGAGAAAGCTTAAGAGCAGAAACTGCTGCTTAGAACTTAAGTACAGGGACTGACTGTCCTTAAATCTCTTTGCCTGTGGGTATAATACAGACTATTGTGCTGCAGTGGGCAGTGGGAGGGAGATTCTACTCCTCAGACTCAGGTCTCAAGGAACTTCCAAAGCTGTATAATCAAGCACTTGAATAAGCTCTTAATGAGGCTGTCAATCTGCAGACCACATACCTTGGCAGAAATTGGGACATGCTAAGTGGAAGGAATTAATCAAGATTTGTGAATTGGATGGTGGGTCACTTGCCTTCTAATGTTTGAAAAGGAATGAGGAGCTGAAAGTGAGCATTACTTTGGTGTCAAGGTAAGTGGATATTAAATATGTGACCCTCCCTGACAGCTTCAGGCGGCTTCACAGAGAGTTAAACTTACGGGATGGCATGGTAATTAATGTCAAGAAGCTGTTATAAGTTGACATCGTTCTGAAAAGCACAGAGTCTGAAAGGAGTGAGTATATTTCTGGAAAAGATATTTTTCAGGTTTTAGTGGGCTGAGGTGTTCTTTCCAGGTGGTGCTTTATGATGTCACATTAATCAAGGAGGGTCTTTGCACAGCCGCAAGTGTGAAGACCGTAAATCGTGGGCCTGTTCCCTGCTCTCTGGTAGAGTCCTGGAGATAAGGACATGGGGTGTCTAGTGAATCCTAACTACACAGATGCTCCTTTAGGTTGTTTTTCAAGGTGATGTTTGCAAAATAGATGGCAGAACGTGTGTAATAATCTTCAGTGCTTTAAGTTCTAAAAGGAAAAAACTAATCCAGTCAGTGGCAGAACAAAGTTCTATATTTACATTTTTTAATTAACTAAGAAATGAGTAACAGTCTCTATTTAGAACTCTCTAAACTCTACTTTAACTCTTTTGACTCTTCCTGACCTCCTTTGCCTTACCCTTCGGTGACCTCTTAATGAGAAGAAGAAAACCTAGTCTAGTCTCTGCCTTTTGCCTTCTTTAGTGCCCCAATCCATAATTACCCCTATTTTGTTCCTCCCTTTTCTTCATTAAAGCCCTGGTAGATGTTGTAGGCACAGGATCCAGATCCCATTTTCAGTCAGTATGCACATACTCCCTGCTGCTTTGAGTGGCCAAAGTAATGGTTAATACCCTCCAACCTTCTCTGGGGTACTGCCTGCTCTGTAGCCCAGAGGATTCTGGGATTTACATCCTCTTCACCTGATGCTGATGACTGACTGATAATGGGTACAAAGCCTGGCCTCCTTGCCTGAAGTTGGGACAGTGGTGGATCAGGCCGTGAGTAGACAATCTGAAAAGCACATCCTTTTGTGTTTATTCTGCTTTGCTCAGTCCTTTGTAGGGCCTTCCCAAGAAGCACTTCCTCAGTTACATGCCTGTATCTCTCACCTATTTCTAGGATCTCTACCTAACCAACTCTGGTCCATCTCAGTCTTTCGAGAATATTTAAATATGAATAAGGTTATTGCACACACATATCTAAGAGTTCACAGGTTCTCAAAGTCCTATTCATTTTATAAGAAGTCCCTTATCAGCAGCTCTAATCAGTGAAATTTCATTTACTTAGTAGGAGACTTCACATTTTTAGACAGTGTGGGAGACAGTTTTCATGGGAATTGTTACTGATCCTACTTATCTTTTTAGAACAACCTATCATTAAGGCCACAAAATGGTTGATACCATAAATATAAGATTATAAAACTTAAAAAAAATTATTAGAAGATATAAGAGAATGTAGTTATGAGGAATTATCCTTTACAACCCTAGGATGGATCAATGCCTACTATTGTAGTAAAAGTAATCTTGCCGACAGGTGAATGCTAGGTAGGGTTTCCTATTGGTGCCTTGTAAGCTGCCCTTTGTAAGTCACATGGAGCATTGCAGAGTTACTATTGGTTGTTCAGTGGGGAACGACAGTGATCACAATAGGAATGAGAAATACGACACATGAAATAAAGAGACATAGTCAAGTGTAGTCTTGTATGTTACAGTCAGTGTTAGAACATGCACTTTTTGCAACACAAACTTACATGAACCGCATAGCTATGTTCCCAATAAGGAAAGTAGTTTATCATTAAAATGGATGATTGAATGAATGTTCCTCTTTTTTCCTGTTAGAAGAACACAATTGTTTAAAAAAAATGCAAACAATCTAGAAGAATAAAATGTAAAAGTAGAAAACTTCTTTGTCTTTTACTTGATATTTCTACTCTAATATTAAAAGAGACAGGCACCATTTTTACTTAACACTTTATCCTTCCAAATATTTTTTGTACACACAAATATGTAATTAGATGGGTCTATTCTCACATTACCACAAAGGCACAGTTACAGCTTTTCTAAACCTCTATATGTAATTGTATTATAATTTTGTTCTTCAACAAAATTCCTACTTCATTCATCAGTGTATCATCTATATCCTTTTGTGTTGGTGCATGTGGAGCTACCAGTTTATTTTTTAAATAACTACATACTGTATTGTAGATACATTTGGAAGGAGAGTTACTGAATTAGGTTTACTGAACTTTCCAACCATTTGGAAGGAGAGTTACTGAATTAGGTTTCTCTCAAGGTCTTTAGCAATAGGAAAGTGGTTACTGGCTAACTTAGTTAAAATCTTAGTCATATTTTTAGAAAGTCAGAATAGGAACCAAATCACCAACTAAATGTTTGCTGTGTATTGCGAATCACTAACTTAACTTGTAAATGTTTGCTCTCTATTGCAAATCACTAACTTACATTCAAAGGTTTCTTTTTCTGCTTTGAGTTTTTTGTTTGTTTATTTTTACAATTATTATTTCAAAGTTGGAAATCAGTATTTACCTGTTCTGTGCTATGTTCCAGGAAATTTGAGAAAGAAGAACTCTAGAGTCAGGCAGACTGACTGTAAATCCTTGTTCTAACTATTTTCAACTGTATGATCTTGGAAAATCATTTATACCTTTCAATTTGCCTTCTTTGTAAAATGGAAACAATAATCTTTAGCTCATAGGCTGTTTTCACTATTAAATGAAACACTGTATATAACATCAGTCAGCACAGTATCAAGTTGTAGGTTCTCAATAGAGTTTTAATTATCAAATTTTATATATTAGATTAAAAACATAAAGTTATTGATATTCAGTCATTTTTTTACTTACAAAAAAAGGGCAATTTCAAATGGCTTAACTATATATATATGTGTGTGTGTGTATATATGTATATGTATATATGTATATACACACACACACATATATATGTAACATATGTATGTGTTAACACTTCATAGTGACTGCCATCAAAGACTCTTCATTGAGGGGACAGTAAACTTAGATATGTTTTTCAATTGCTATTTTAAGGCTAAATAATCAATATAAGACATGAGGGATTCTAATATAATATAACAACAACAACAATAATAATATAATATAATATAAACTGGAATAATTAGGGATGACTTAATGGAGCTATTAGATCTGATGTTGACTTTGAGAAATGGGTAGGATCAGATGGCTGGAGAAACAATAGAATATTCCAAAAGTTATAGATTGATTAAACTATCTTTTTCAGGGATAGATGACATAGTAAACATTGAGAACTTAGAATGTTAATGCCAGATAGAACTTGTAAAATATTTAGTTCAACTATTTGATATAACAGATAAGGAAAGAGGCCTATAGAATTTAAATGACTTGCCCAACATCATATAATTGGTCAGCTGCAAAACTGCTGAGAAAAGGGTGATAAGTACCATCATTAGTCACTAACAAGAAATGGAGATAATTTTAGGGTTTTGAATAAACAGTTATCAACGATTTTTTTAAAGTAAATTTAAAGTTTTATTTATTTTTGAGAGAGGGGCAGAGAGAGAGGGAGACACAGAATCCATGAAGCAGGGTCCAGGCTCTGATCTGTCGGCACCGAGCCTGATGTGGGGCTCGAACCCATGAACCATGAGATCGTGCCCTGAGCCAAAGTCGGATGCTTAAGTGACTGAGCCACCCAGGCACCCCATCAAGGATATTTTTAAAACTTTAAATCAATCTTTTGAGTAATACATGCTGTGATGATTGAGAACAAATAAAACATGTTGATGGAAGTAAAGGATGCAGAGGGAAATGGCAAGCATTTGAGCAAAAATTAATATATGCCCAGGGGCTATGCAAACCATTGAATGATAAACACAATAGAGGCTTTATAGAGACCATGTAAATGAAGGAGCAGAGCTGAGAGTAATCAAGGGTGAGCAAGAGGCATATGCAAGGTATAAAACATTCGGGATAGAAGAGGCTGGAAGAGATTACAGAATAAATTTAGAGAGTGTACAAAAGCTCAGGCAAATCAAAGGTGGAAAATGAAGGGAAGATTGCACAAGAGGATTGATAATAAGGTGTGTTTCAAGAACATGAAAACAAGATGTCTGTAGAGAAGGCAAGAGTCTCTCACAGGTGGCAAAAGTAATTTATTGAGAGAAGGGGTAGAATTTCTGAACAAGATAATTAAATGACTCAGTTGTCTTAAGCATTAATGATGTCAGGAGTGGACGTACATCTCTCAGAGGAAAAACTGGGAGAAATCAGGCCTATATTAGCAAAGCTAGAAAGGAAATGGATTGAGGATTTTGGAGACTTATATAAGCTTGAATGAAACATGATTCCTCTAGGGAATCTAACAAGCTTCCTGATACTATGAAGGTTGTTGAACTTGTCAAGACCTCAGTTTTCTTAGCTATAAATTGAAGGGGTTGGACAAGATGAACTTTAAGATGACTTTACTCAAAATGTGGCCCATGAAACAGTAGATCTGTGTTCTATTTGTTACCAGCCTGTAAAAATTAGTACAGATTTTGAGAATGTTTAGGAACTTTTATAGCATTTTGACATTGTGGTAGTAACATCGAAGCATGTGATTTTATGTTTTACAAAGTATTGGTCTACAGTGGATTTGACATTAAAAAAAAAATGGTCCTTCACTGTAGATAGATTGGCAATAATTATTTAAAAATATTTTTCAACTTTAAAAGTTATGCTTACATATTTTCAATGATTCAAACTTCCCTGAGCTATGGAGAAGTCTGATTCATTCTAGTATTAACTTGCTGGGGCTGCCGTAACAAAATATTACAGACTGGGTGGCTTAAACACAGAAATTTATTTTCTCACGGTTCTGGAGGCTAAAAGTCCAAGACCAATGTGTCAGCAGGTTTAGTTTCTCCTGAGGCCTCTTTCCTTGGCTTGCAGATGGCCACCTTCTTGCTGTATCTTCACCTGGGCTTTCCTCTGTACTTTCGCATCCTTAGCGTCTCTCTGTGTGTCTTAATCTTATAAGGACACCAGTCAGATTGTGTTAGGGCTTTCCTTTTGATAGCCTTTTAGCTTAATTACCTCTTTAAAGGCCCTGTCTCCAAATACAGTCACATTGTGAGACTAGGAGTTAGGGCTTCAATGTATTAATTTGGGGGACACAATTCAGCTCATATCAATGCTAAAGCAAACTTCATTTCCAAATCATGATTTTATAACAGCCTAAGCAACTGATGGATATTTTGGGGGTTTCTTTGGTTTTTGTTTATTTTTACCTAATGACCACCAATATAAGAATTGGTTATGATATGTTTTCATTTAATTTCAATTTAGGTATATTTTTTCCTCAAACAATGCCCCCATTCCAAATCAATTAACTATGCACAACTGAAAGATATTGATGCATTTGATTTTTTTTTCTATCCTCCCATCATATAGAAGTCTATCTATATTTTGTTATCCAAATTCCCTATATGCTGTCATTTTTTTCCTTTTATTTAAATCAATTTTTAGGAATCTCACAGATTAATCTCATAAGTTAAATTTCTAGAAGAAGATCTACTGGGTCAATGAATAGAGCATTTCTAAGGGTCTTCTTATCTACTACAAATTGCTCTACAATCAGAAGTATAAATTGCCCTCTTCCTGGTAATGTGTGATAATATCTGTTTTTTTTTTTTTTTTTTCTGTATTCTTGCCAGAATCGATGATTATCATTAAACAAATTTGAAAGGTGGAATGTGATACATTATTTTTGTGTATGTATTTCTTATCACAGATAAAAGTCACACCATTTTTCGAGTTTATTGATTACTGTGTTTCTTAGTCTGTGAATTGCCGTTCAGTTTAGTATGATGTACTTTCAAAGAGGACAAAGGACATATTGCCCTATAATAATTTTACCTTGTGGTCAGAAATGGGCATAAATTCAAAGTACTGTAAAGCTTTATAAACTTGTTTGCATTTTCTTTTTCCTCCCCAACTTTTCCTGGTTTCCATTAATCTACTCTGTTGAATAACTTCTCTGTGCTTGCCTGTGGAGGTCCAGAATGCAAAGTGTGTTGAGAAATGCATCACAAAGTTCAACACCCAGGCTATTTTCAAGCCAGATCTTAAAGAAAGGAAATCTCTAAATTCATCAGAAAGAATATGAATTAAACTTGAAACTTTTACTTTGTCACATCTTATCTGTACTGTGCAGATATGTCTCTGCATTAACATTTTTGCTCAACAAGAAATAGACATGGAGCCCAGAAACTCTGAAGAACAAGACTGAGATGTGACTTGATTTTCTTTGGCTTCCTACACACTTTGCCTGTGAAGTAATAAATACTTCAGTTTACCTTGCAGTCTATCTTGTGCACGATTTATGTCTGACAGATGGACTGAGACAGACTTTTCTTGTATTGCCAGGCCTTCAAGGGGTGTTCTGAGGACCTACACATAAACCCTCACCTCCCTGAGAAGCCAGTGTTGAGTTTGTCTGTGTTACACAAAGGACGACTGAATTCCTGAGAACATTTTTCATTACATGAAGAAACCACTTCCTGTCACACAACCAGGAGAACCTTGTGCAAAAGGTAGAGAGGTGAGAGAGAAAAAGTTTGGAAGAACTGAGAGTGGGGGAAAAGAGCATCTGGAGACCAATTACAAGTAAAGAATTACTTAAGATGGTAAATTTGCAGCTCTCTGGCTGAATTTGGGTTACAAATATTTTTGGACAGTAAGATTTGCATCTTGTTCCATTTTTGGGGGTTGTTACCCACACATAAAGTAAATTTTACCATTGCACAGGGACTACAGACACCTGGGTGGCTCAGTCGGTTAGGCCTCTGACTTCAGCACAGGTCATGATGTCACAGTTCATGAGTTAGAGCCCTGCACTGGACTCTGTGCTGAGAGCTCAGAGCCTGGAGCCTGCTTGGGATTCTGTATCTCTCTCTTTCTCTCTCAGTCCCTCCCCTGCTCGTGCTCTGTCTCTCTCAAAACTAGGTAAACTTTTAAAAAAATAATAAAAATTTAAAAATTAATATTTACCATTATAATCATTTTCAAGTGCAGTGGTATTAAGTACACTTTTATTGGTGTGCAGTCACCACCATCATGCATCTACACAACTTTTCTCATCATGCAAAACTAAAACTGTGCCCGTAAACAATAACTCCCCATTCCCCCCTATCCCCAGGTCCTGTGAACCACCATTTTACTTTTTCTCTCCATAATCTGACTAATCTAGGTACCTCGTATAAGTGGAATCATGTTATTCTTCTTTTTGGGATAGTTTATTTCAATTAGCGTAAGGTCCTAAGAGTTCTTCTTCCACGTTGTAGCAGATGTCAGAATATTCTTCCTTTTGAGGCTGAATAATATTCCACTGTAAGGATATATCACATTCTGCTTATCTACTCATCTTTCAGTGGACACCTCGGTTGCCTCCACATTTTAGCTATTGTGAATAATGCTGCTGTGAATATGGGTGTAAAAATATCTCTTCGAGACCCTGCTTTCGAGGCATTTGGGTATATGAAAGAAGTAGAATAGCCAGGTCTTGTGTTTAATATTTGAGAATCCATCATAGTGGTTTCCATTAGCAGCTGCATCATTTTACGCTCTCACCAACAGTGTCCAAGGGCTCCATTTTCTCTACATCCTTGCCAACACTTGTTATTGATTGATGATTGATTTTTAAGTAGTTGTGAGGCAGAATCTCACTGTGGTTTTGATTTGATTCTCCTAACAGTGATTTGAGCATCTTTCTTTTTTTCAAATTTTTGTTTTAATGTTTATTTACTTTTGAGAGAGAGAGAGAGACAGAGTATGAGTAGGGGAGTGGCAGAGAGACAGGGAGACACAGAATCCAAAGCAGGCTCCAGGCTCTGAGCTGTCAGCACAGAGCTCGACGTGGGGCTCTAACTCACATTTTTGAGATTGTGATCTGAGTGAAAATCGAATGCTTAACCAACTGAGCCACCCAGGTACCATGAGCATCTTCTTTATGTGCTTATTGGCCATTTTTATATGTCTTCTCCAGAGAAATATCTATTTAAGTCCTTTGCCCATTTTTGAATTGGGTTGTTTGTTTTTTTCCTTGGTGATTTTTAGGAGTTCTCCTATACATTCTAGTTATTAACCCCTTATCAGATATATGACTTGTAAATAGTTTCTCTCATTCCATGGGTTACTTGTTCACCTTGTTGATGGTGTCCTTTGCACACAATATTGAAATTTTCATGAAATCCAGTTTGTCTATTTTTTTCTTTTGTTGCCTGTGCCTTTTCCATCATATCCAGGAAATCATTGCTAAATCCAGTGTTCTGATATTTTTGCCTTATTTTTCTTCTAAGAGTTCTATGGTTTTAGCTGTTATGTTTAGGTCTTTGGTCTATTTTGAGTTAATTTTTGTATGTGGTGCTAGGTAAGGGCTAACCTCATTCTTTTGCATGTGGATATGCAGTTTTTCTAGCACCGTTTGTTAAAAAAACTGTCTTTTCTCCCACTGAATGGTTTTGACACCCTTGTCAAAAATCATTTGACTGTATATGCAAATGTTTATTTCTGGGCCTAGTTGTAGGCAATTAGTGATCTTTAAATAATAAACTTCCGTGTGTACCCTCATATATCAAATAAAAGAGCTACTAACAGATTTGTAACCTATCAATTATTAATATTTTTCTATCGGTTGGAGTTGCCTGATATATTTTTCTTTTGCCATGAAAAAAGAAATGATCATTAGGCTTCTTAGTGTTAAAAATGATCAGTTTCTTTAAAAATTCAATATCTTATCCCTCTTTAATTGCAGGACGTTTGCCATATTTTCTGGGATATATGATGCAAAGATATGTTTGACATACTTTTCTGAAGGGGGAAATTTTTTTTTTAATGAGCTGGAAAATAATTGGTATTTGCAACTTAAGAATAAGTTTCTTTACCATGGTTTGAGAGTCAATGAATTTTTCCGAGTATATGTACTATAGGAAT
This sequence comes from Panthera leo, assembly GCF_018350215.1. Taxonomy (NCBI): domain Eukaryota; kingdom Metazoa; phylum Chordata; class Mammalia; order Carnivora; family Felidae; genus Panthera; species Panthera leo. The sequence goes on along the minus strand of NC_056691.1, from coordinate 22,486,579 downwards.
ACTTACATGTGTCATATGTGAGCCAGATGGTCATATGTGTAATTAAAGTAGCACAGGATCATCTGGCTTTGGGGGAAATGCACATGAGTACATTCTCTAAGTAACTGAAGCTTGTACATTTAAATACAGTATTTTTTACATGTAAAGTATTTATTTTCTCAAGTGCATTACACTTGATTTTGATTTCGGGAACTGAAATATTAAACCACAAGTTTTCCTCATTTTTTGACATTTCAGCATTTTCTTTAAGCATAAAATATTCTATTCCCACGGAAAATAGTCTTATTATTTTTGTTTGGATTCTTAAATTAGAATATTTTACAATTATTTTTCTGACCACTTCTTTACTCAGCCTCTAAACAACTATTTTTCCTCAGTAAGTATCATCTAACTTCTGATTTATTGCATTTATTCTGCTGTGGGCAAGGTTAGAATTTTATGTAAAATAAAAGTAAGCCCCTTTCTCTGAAAAAAGGTGTGAAGAATTCTTTCAAAATTTTAAAGACTTTGGACTTTAGAGTATGTGTTTTATGAGAGTATATGATTTCCATTACTGTAGTATTGGTTGTATTCAGGATGATCTAGACTAGAACTGCTTTTTGTGCTCAAATTTGGTTTGTCATTAATTAAAATCTCTTTAGTTACCTTTTAGAAGAATTTATTAGTAATCACAGTGTGTACAACCTGTCTAATGATGGGGTTTTGGAATGATGGTGGGGTTTGGAGCCAGTGGCCAAAAATTAATTCTTGAAGCATCTTTGGTGCAAAAACGTTATTTTATTAAAGCACTGGAACAGGACCCATGGGTAGAAAGAGCTGCACTGGGGTTGTGAACAGTGACTGCTTGTATACTGTGGAGTTGGGGGAGGTGAGGTTAAGAGGAAGTTTCTTAAAAGGATTTCCATATGCTAAAGAGGGTTTACAGATTACTGGAGGCCTAGCTATTGTCAAGCTAAGGTTGTTTTTCCCTCTAGCAAAGCATTATCATGAAGATAGTAGGGAATTCCTGGAGATTGGACTAGTGATAAGATTGCCCTTTTCTTGTAATGTTACTAAGATATTTATAAACTGATGGAGCCTCTATCAGTTTAACCGTTTGTTTTCTGTCCTTTCCTTTGTTCTTGGGCAGCCAGGAGTGCCTGAGGAATGTCACACATATCTCACCTGGAAGGGTGAGGGGGGCTGCTGTTTGCATCATAGCAGCTTGCCTTGCTCCCTCATCAATATTTTGCCTTTGCCATACAGTCTGCTAAACACTCAATGTGAATAGAGATGCCCTGTTTCCATATATCAGGTGTCAGGCTGACTTATTTGCCTGAAGGCTTACCCACAAGTTACTGCTCAATCCAGTATTGAAAGTTGTACTGTGCAGGTGTTGGTAAACTAGTTGTTCATCCCTTTTAGTTATAATTGCCCACATTTCAAAACTTACTCTGTGTATCAGTTCCTTGGAAATTCTGCTTTTAATTCTTTGTGTCTTCTGGGAGGAATAATGCTGCTATTAGTGAATCTTTAGTATTAGTTGTCTGGCTGTGACAGGACTTCCTCATTGGTTATTTACTCAAAAGAAACATGTCTTTTCTAGTAGCCCTCGTATTTGCTATTTTTAATGCCTTTCTTTCCTTTCTGTATATTCAAGTGTCCACCTTATATAATTTTCCTTCAGCCTGAAGTTCTCTTTTTGAAATTGTGGCAAATTTGATCAGATTTATCATTTCCCCCAAAATGCCTTTATTCACCATCCTTTCTGAAAGAAGATTTCATCAGATATAGAGCTTTGGGTTGACAGTTTTTTACTATCTTTCAGCATTTTAAAGATGCGATTCCATTGTGGTCTGATTTCTATTGTATCTGATGAGAAGACAGGTAATCCATATCCTTGTCACCTATATAGTGTGTGTCATTTTTCTGATTGCTTTCAGGATTTTCTTCTTTACCTTCAGTTTTCAGCAGTTTGACTAAGATGTGTGGAGGAAAGGGTTAACTCAGCAGGCCTAGGCTACTCAATCCCTACACATTCCCAAGGAAGGCCTATCTTCAAGACTGACCTTTGGCTGGTTTCTGGGAGATAAACTCTGAGACCTTGTAATAATCTGCCTGATAAGAATGTTTTGGTATGCCTGAGGGAGGCCTTGAGCCACATGATACTAGTTTGATCTAGTAGTTTATGTTAACAATATGATTTGTGGTGAATGCCTGTTTTTGTTCTGGGAGGCTAGAATTTGGATAGTTGAGATCAGTTATGCAGACACTGCTTGCCGACATGAATGACCCCCAATAAAAACCCCAGACACCAAGGTTCAGGTGAGTTTCCCTGATTGGGACACTGTACATGTGTCGTCACACATCATTACTAGGAGTCTAAGTTGTGTCTGTGTTAGCTCCATTGTCAACACAAGATACTTTCACTGGAATTACTCACTGCAGAGCATGAATATGACAAAATTTCTGAGTCTGTGACTCTGTGACTCAGCAAATCATTGAGGCAGAGGTGGTCTGGAGGACTTGGAACACAATTGGCATCTGAAGTGGGATTTGCTAGAATATCTCTGACTCACCAAAACGTAGAAAAAGCATTGTTTGCGAAAAAGAAAAATGACAAGCTCTTGATGGTTAGATGGCTACCAAGTCACCCATAGTATTGCTGCACTGCAATCAAGTACTGGAGGCAAAAGTTGCCATTGAAATTTAGAAGTGATCAACCCAACTACTGAGCAGTTGGCTCACTGTATCCTTAAGAAAATGCAAACTAATGAGAAACAAGATAAGCATTCAGTCCCTTGATTATTTTTCATCTTGATGATGATGATGATTTTATAACCAAGATGAAATTAAGGGAGTATATTAGGGAGGATTATAGCACTGTGCTAAGATTAGATTTTGGATGGTCTAAGCTATGGCCAGTGGCCTCAGGGCCACTAGCAAGGGAGAAAAATGTACTGCCACAACAGATAACTTCTCTATGCCTTTGGTCACCAAGCAAGTAGATAGTCTTGAAGTTAGGCAATTTGGAGAAACTAACAAACTATTGAAACCAGGGAACATAGTGTGAAAGAGTTGTCTCATTTCGTGGATCAATATGACAGTTTTCTGCAGAACTTTAAAAAGATGAATTGTGAGACGGACTAAGCTAGGAGCAGTCCCCTTTGTTTTGAATGCTGCAGAATAGAGGAGCAAGTTCAGGTAGACGCAGATCCCCCTGCTTACTATTGAATAATCACAGGTGGTTATACAAGCATATTCCACAGTTGAGAATATTGCTAGCTCCTTGTCATAAAACTGCCTGAATAAAGATTGTATTTGAATGGGGGTCTGGACAGCATCAGGCTATGTCTGAGTTGCAAAAACCAGTAGCTTAATCAATGCCTTTGAGTTTTTATGATCCAGACTCAGAAGTCGTTTTGAAGTATCTGCAAGTCCCACTTAACACAGATTGAGCCTTTGGCAAAGCCCATGAGTGCTTCCCAGTAGGGACACTGGGATTTGGATCAGAAGGTTTACAGACATTTTTGTAAGATACATGTTGTTTGAGAGACAGTTGCTGACTTTGATTGATACTGCCTCCATGTCCAGATGATGTAAGATCACCTTCAAACCTCAAATGTCCATAGTGCCTTGGTCATTTTCAAAGATACAGTCTAATAAGGAAGGCAAGAGAATGATATGGTCTCTTAGCATAACTGTACCAGATACTCAAAATGCTGAATCTGTATTGTTGCCAAGATTACCTTTGCTTTTGAAATTTGATGAGATGGAATGGAAGCCTGAAAACCTGAGTGACATTGCCCTGGGAAACATTCTGATCTTACAGTATGATGCTGAAATGACCAATTTTTGATGGCTGAGAGGAATTCTAGTAATGTGCCAGTACCTTTGGACTCCCATTTTCCAGTTACAAAGAATATCATTTGGGAGGAAATTTCCAGGAACTACTACTAGCCAGATCATCAGATCACGTCATATACAACTGCTAGGAGATTAATCATGGTGTAACTATAAACCTTGATGACCACATACGTAGAAAGACCTATGGTTATAATAGACAAAATGTGGCAGCTGCATTCTCAGCACGCCACAGTGTGCTGTGCACAAATGCATAACACTCTTATTTTTGTGGATTGAAACCTATTAAACAGTATAGGGAAAGATAATGGATTTATTATGAGAATAAAGTAGTAGGCTTTATATATTTGGGGAACAGTCTGGGGAACAGTCCACAGTGAGACAAAAAAGGCTCTGGGAAGCCTTGTGGCATATTCAGACTAAGTAAGTCTTGGGGTGACTGCCACTTATCTAACACTACTATGGAGAACACACCATTTTGGGATATGCTACATGTAGCCTAACTGCAGTCAGGCCACTCTGTATCAGTGGCAACAATATACACGATGGATTAAACATTGGCCCCACAGAAACTAATACCTGGATAAAATGCATAATTACGAAATGCCAAATTTATGTTAATACCAAAGTTAATTTTCTTTTGTGTGGTATTTGAGGGTCAACATGATAGTTTTCCAACATTATGCCCACAATATTCCTACTCCATGGACTTTAGTCATGCCATCACACACATTTACTACATCAATTTCTTTTTCTCATGCTGTTTCCTAAGCCTGAAATATTTTCCCTTACTTTACCTTATATAAACCAAACTCATCTTTCTAGGCTCAATTCAATGGCAGTGTTTATAGATTCTTTCCTACTAAAATTAGTATTTGAGAACTTGGACACTGGGGTTTTATTGTCTGAGTTCAAATTCTGTGTTTGCCATCTATTTTATTTGTGATTTTGAGCAAGTTACCCTCTCTGGGTCTCAATTTTCTTGTGAGAAAAAAGGAGACATTAATAACATCCATCTCACAGAATATATTTGAAGATTAAATGTGATAATACATATGAGGCACTTCAAATGCCTAGCCAAGGAAACACTGAGTAAAAGTTAGCTATTCAGTCTCTAAGTCAGAGTAATAATTGGTTTCTCTGTATATTCATATTGGTTTCCTCTATTTCTGTCATAGGGCTTATTATATTCTGCTTTATGTTAAAGTGATATTATGCCATAAGTTCCTTGTAGTTGAGTGTAATTTATCCCCTTGTGTTCTCCCAGTAGCTAACATACTGCTTTACACATAGGTGATATTTATGAATGCTTTTTTTAAAAAAGAAAAGAGTAAATAAAAATTAGAGGTGACACTATGGATAACATGTTGATTTTAACTAAATTTTTACAACTAGCTTGGGATCATAATCTTAGCAAAAGGAAACAAAGGAGCAATTAGAGAAAATTTCAGTCCTTCCTCCTTTCAATGTCTCAACAACTTTGGCCTGAGGTATATAGTTCTGTATGTTTATAGCAAATTGTAAACTCAGCAGTAGGAACTGGATCTTGAGTTGCTACTCTTGAGTTTCTGTTAAAAATACCTGAGTTTAGACATGTGGTTTTCCCATTAGGTATGGCCAACACTTGCTATCATAATTTTCCCTGCATTAAAACATATACATTAAGACTGATGCTTCTGGCATGAAGGAATACCAGGGATAGTATTTACCATCCTACCTTAAATGACTAGGAAACAGGAAAACTATGTGAAAAGCAATTTCTGGACTTTGGAAAATAAGCAACATAGAGAAGTGATACCAGAGGAGAATAAAACAAATGGAGTGAGCCATATGACTCCCCCAGTTTAGTATCTAGTGAGACCTTTTAGTCCATAGTGCTGGAGAACAGAAGCTCAACATAACCTAACAGCTTTGCTGGCTAAAGATGGAGAATTTGGAGATTGTTGAAGGCAAGTTAGCTATAATTTGAGGGTGCTATACAGGAGATGCAGAGAGGCTCTGCAAAGCGATTCCCTAGAATATCTGGCTAAGTATTGATCTATGCATGCAGGGGAGTAACTGCCCAAGGTTAGGGGAAAAACTAGATAGAAGTTTGGGGGAGAAAGCCAGAGCTCACACAGGCTGGAAATAAGTTTTCATTCTAAGGAGTCAGAATTAAGGAAACCTTGTGCTACCGTTTATCATGTAGAGTCCTAAGGGTATTTTCTCAGTGGTGGGACCAAATTAGCCATAGACTAAAAGCTGATGTAAAAAGCTTAAAGGAACTTTAAAAATGATCAATATGATTCCCAGTACCTAACAGAATCCCAGAACAAATACCAATAATACTTAAATGAATACAACAAAATCTAGTTGTATTTAGGCTATTCCCATCACAACCAATCAACATAAAACACAATGCCAATCATTCAGTAACAAATTATGAGACATTCAAAGAAGCAAGAAAATATTATGAATACTCTGGGGGGGGGGTTTCCCAGAATTGACAGAAATGATACATTTGATAGCTAAAAACTTAAACATATTTATCATAAATATAATCCATATATTTAAAGCATAGAGAAAAACCTTATGTGGATAAGGAGAGAAATGGAAGAGTATAAAAGGTACAAATGAAATTTCCAGAGATTGAAAAATTGAACACCCAAAACAAAATATACACTGAAGGGATTAACAAAGATTAGGGACACTATAGGAGAAAGAGTAGTAAATTTGAAAATAACAAAAGAAACAACCAAAGAGAGATAAAAGAGACTGAGAGAAGAACAAGGGCATTAGGAAGTTATGGTACCGTATAAAGGGTCCTTATTTTATGTTTGATAAGATTATCAGAAAGAGTGGAGAGAGAAGACGTGACAGACCATTTGAAAAAATAATGGCCAAAATTTATCCAATTTTTTTGAAAACTGTATACTCACAATTCTAGTAATCTCACTGAGAGCTAAACAGACAAAACATGAATCAAGCCATGCCAAGGCACATCACACTTAAGTTTATGTAAACCAATGATAAAGAAGAAAAATTTTTTAAAGCAGCCAGAGAGACAAGGCATAGTAAGTACAGATGAGCAACCATAAAAATGACATCAGATTTTAAGTAATTGTGCATGCCAGAAGACAATGGAACAGCATCTTTATTTATTTATTTATTTAATTTTCTTAAAGGTTATTTATTTATTTTGAGAGAGAGAGACAGAGAGAGCATGAGCGAGGGAGGGGAAGAGAAAGAGGGAGAGAGAGAATCCCAAGCAGGCTCTGCACTGTCAGTGCAGGGCTCCATGTGGTGCTTGAATTCACGAATGGCGAGATCATGATGTTAGCTGAAACCACAAGTTGAATGCTTAATCGAGTAAGCCACCCAGGTGCCTGCATTTTTGAAATACTGAAAGAAAAACATGTAGATAAGAACTCTATATCCAGCAAAACTAGCTTTGAAAAATTGAGTAAAATAAAGACTTCTTCAGACTAACAGTAGCTGAGAGGATCCATTGCCAGCAGATATGCACAGGAGAAGACATTGACAAAAGTTCTTCAGACATAAAAGAAAATGATACTATATGGAAATACGAATCCATATAGAAGAATGAAGGGCACTTGAAATAGTAGATGTGAGTAGATAAAAGCCTTAAAAAAAATAAGAGTAGGAGCATCCTGGGTGACTCGGTTGGGCGACTGGCTCTTGACTTTGGCTCAGGTTATGATCTCGCAGTTCTTGGGATCGAGCCCTGCATCTGGCTCCATGCTGACAGCACAGAGCCTGCTTGGGATTCTGTTCTCTCTCTATATATATATCTGCCCCTCTCCCCCTTGCACATGTTCTCGCTCTAAGAATAAATAAATAAACTTAAAAAAATAAAAATAAGAGAAAATATTTGTGACCTTGTGTTTTAGGCAAAGATGTTGTAAATTGAACTTAAGAAGTATGAACGGTAAAAGAAAAATGGGTGAATTAAACTTCATCAAAATCATAAAATTTTGCTCTTCAACATATTCTTACAGGAACATTATGTCAAGGCTTTGGTTCAGAGAAAATATTTGCAAAATATATGATATATCCAGAATTTGTATTTGGTATAACACACAACTCCGTAATAAAAAGATAGCTCGCTGAAGACATAATTGGGTAAAACTTTGTGTGGACATTTCAGAGATAGCCAATAAGCTTATAAAAAGATGCTCAACATCATGAATTATTAAGAAAATACAAATAAAAACCACCATGAGATACTTCCGTCTACCCACCAGAATGGTTTTAATCCAAAAGACTGACAATGAGAAGTGGTGGTGGGGAGGTGTTAACAACCTCATACATGGCTGGTGGAAATGAGAAATGTTACACTTGTATTGAAAATAGTGTGGCAGCTTCTTATAAAGTTCAACATACACTTATTATATGACCTAGCAGTTCTATTCCTAGAATTTTGCCCAAAATACATAAAATTGTATATCCCTTCAGAAACTAATACAAAAATGTTCGTAGAAGCTTTATTCATATAGTTTCAAAGTGGGAATACATCAAATCTCCATCAACAGGCAAATGGATAAACAAATTGTGTATAATCGAATATTGATGCTACTCATTAATAAGAAGGAATAGACTAAGGCATACAATGTGGATGCAGCTCTTGCCAAGTGAAAGAGGCCAGACATAAAGGAATATGTGCTGTATGAATCCATTTATATGAGCTTCTTAAAAGGGCAGAGCTATAGTGATAGAAATCAGATGTATTTCCTACAAAGTGGCATAGGGTGGGTAGAGCAAAGAAATGTTCCGTATCATACTATGGTGGTGTTATAGAGTTGTCAAAACCCATTGAATTGTATATTTTAAATTGCTGAATTTTACTGTATAAATAATGTCTCAATAAAACTGACAAAAAATCAGCCACCCATACTGGGGTAATTTTTACAGGAAGCAAAAAATAATCTTTTAGTTATTTTACCTTTCTTACTTTGCACTGACATTAATGCTGTTATTACATCTTATTCATCATGTTTCATTGAAATCTAACATTCACCAAAAGTAAAGAGGAGCCTATTAATAAACAGAAATGCTCTTTGGGAGGATGGCATAAGCTTCTGTGGGTAGAATGAAGTGACAGGAAAAGTAAATAATAATCAGTCATAATCTAATTAATTGCTAAGTGGTAGAACGCAATGTAAAAAGCTCCCTGGAGATGAGGATGGTCCTTTGGCTTGAAAGTGCTTTAATGCCTCTTGAATCCAGGTGTGGAAAGAAAAAAGAAGAAAAAACTCCATCAGCAAAGCTGTCAGACACTTTGGGTCTTTGGCTTTCAGAGAGAAAGGTCACTCTGCTGCCTTTTCCAAAATGCTAACAGTAATCTTTCTCAGGCAGCGGTGGTAGTTCCATTATCAGCTGAGCAAGCCCTGTTGTTGGTGATGGAGAAGGTTTCCACCTTCGGATTTCTACCAAAATTGTGCTTAACATCTTTGGGTTTGCAATCTCCTGCTCATGACAAGAATTCAACAAGACTTAGTCAGGCAGAAGCCAAGAAAGGGCTTTCATGGGACACGCATGCCTTCTCACTGCACTCTGCTGGAGAATGTTCTGCTTAGTAAGCCAGGCTGTTAAAGGCACAGAGAACTTTGAAACCAGGAATATGCTCGACATAGCCTAAAATACAACTCAGTTTTGTGGCAATCTGCCAGAAGTCCAGTATGAGTGGATGATGACATTTCCACCTGAAAGTGAAAATGAGGAGGTAAGTTGAAAGTCTGTTTTAACAGAAATGTGAAAAATTGGCATGGTAACTGTCACTTGATAATGGATTTCACCTCCAAGTTATGGGCTCGTATTGTATAGAGTGTGAACCAATCAGGTCCATGGGTGTGTGGCTCAAAAGGGCCCATGCTTCATTTAATGATGTGCTGTTACCATCTTAAAATTATTGACAATTTTATCCTTGAACTTGTGCTTGATTATTGAAACCCAGTGGGACAGTGGAACACGTGTGATGTGTGCAGTACATATATCTGCCATTTGTTGCTGCCCTATTCATGTACAACATACACAGTGCCCCATGAGTACAGAACTCCAGTGGCCCCTCCATGGACAGTCCCTAGAGGCTGTGCTTTTTATTTGATCTAGAACTTGCTTCAAAAATGTATCAAGAAGATAACGGCATTGTAAAAAACAGGAACAACCAAGGAATCTTATATACTTGTTTATTTGTATTCCCTTCAACCACTTCTGCTGAAAATGGTGACAGAGGAAGAAAAAGGAAAGGTAGGGCAACTCAGTTATTTTTTTTTCTTTTTAGTTCTGCATTATTCATCAGTGAGCTGAAGGTAGAGAGTGTTGGTAGAATCTGTACATATTTCAAAAAGTGAAATGAAAACAGTGGACTTCAGTTCATTATTTCTACTCTTTTGGTAAAAATGAAATATGCATATATGATTTACAAAACACAGATGTATAATTTCGGGGATTCTGCCTATGAGCTAAATGGCCTTTTATTTGCATTTAATTTTTTTTTTTTAACGTTTATTTATTTTTGAGACAGAGACAGAGCATGAACAGGGGAGGGGCAGAGAGAGAGGGAGACACAGAATCCGAAATGGGCTCCAGGCTCTGAGCTGTCAGCACAGAGCCCGACGCGGGGTTCGAACTCATGGACTGTGAGATCATGACCTGAGCCGAAGTCGGATGCTTAACCGACTGAGCCACTCAGATGCCCTGCTTTTATTTGCATTTAAAACTAGCATTGTGCAATATGAAGATAAATGGTAAAATTCATTCTAATTATTAAAACTTGTAATTTTTCTTAGAATTGTATTAAATAGCAAATTAAAAAAACCCACAATGATGAATAGCAAAAGAGGTTGCAAAGGAAAGGAAAAGGCTTTATTAACGCAGTAACTTTAACAGCACTTTCTTCCCACTTTTTTGTGAAAGGGGCCCTGTATTTTCATTTTGAACCGAGCCCTGCAAACTGTGTAGTCAGGGCCCTGCCATCCACACTGGGTTATCTCCCAAGTGAAATGCAGTAGTGCTATTTTGCATGTCAAATATTGGCTGTGGAAGGCAGCCATTGACTTTTTAATTTTGTGTCCTAACGACTCAGGCTTCTGACATGGGTTGAGTGATCAAATAGACTTTCTTTCTCTATTTTAGGTACGGCTGCGTTCTTTGACTTAATACATCACAGAATCCATTGGACAATTATGAAATAGCTATGTGTCACTTATTCATTATGAAAACTTTATAACTTAGTTGTGGGAACAGATATTTACATAGCAAACTGATATGTACCATCTAAACTAGGCATGAAAACACACAAGTAAGGGTGATATAATTGCACCTGGCTGGACAGTAGGGGTTGACAAATTTGACTTTACTGAGCTGGTATTGTTAAAGCACAGTTGATGAGGGAAGGATTTAAAAAAAAATTTTTTTTAATGTTCATTTATTTTTGAGATAGAGCCAGAGAGACAGTGAGAGAGAAAGATAGAGTGTAAGTAAACACTGAAAAAACTGTTTTATTTTTAAAATAACCTGGAATAGATTGCCTTTTCTACTTCTCTCATCAGTGAGAGAGGATGTATAAAAATTGTGGTGTTGATAGTGAGGAGCAAATATATCACACATGAGTTCTGGAGAGATTCACCTAGGACATGGATCCATGAATAACACTGACAACAAAATGATGGGATTATGGTTCCAACTTGCTATCCACTTAACACTGGAGATGCTTGTGAAATTTGATATGATGGACATTCCAGTGTATTAACTGGGAGCAGTATCCTATAGGAATCAAAGAATACATCTGAAATTTCTTTAGATCTATTGTAAAGATGTTTCTGGTAAGTGTACCACTTTCTTGACCCTGTGTTGTGCGGGCAGGAATGTCATGGAGATCACTGCTAGTGTTTGACTCAATAAGAAAGATAGGTACTGGTCATGCAGAGCAGTATAATTTTTAAAAAATGTTTATTTGTTTATTTATTTTGGGGGGGGAGGGGTAGAGAAAGAGGGAGAGAGAGAGTCCTTAGCAGGCTCCATGCTAACAGTGGGGAGCCTGACAAGGGGCTTGATCCCACGACCACAAGAGATCATGACCTGCGCCTAAATCGAGAGCCAGATGCTTAACCAGCTGAGCCACCCAGGTGCCCCCAGAGCAATGTAATTTTATATTGTGTCCACCTCTCTATTCCCTATGGTAACAGCAAAGTGTGAGAGTCAAAGAAGGAATTATGGGAAGTGAGGTGGAGGAAGCTCTCAGGAATGTGGTGTGGCTGAGGGGCTGTAGTGCAGGCAGCCATTGAAGGCTCTCATTCTCCACCCCTCTCCCTCCACTCATTCTAATGTCTATGGGCCCAGCCTTCCCTTCTCACCTAAGAAAGTACTGGCCACAGAGCAGGAATCAGTGCTCACAACGGAAGAAAGGAAATGAAAGTCTGCCTGGAGATGTGGTGGCTAAAGGTTACAGTTAAACCATGTTTACCTATAAACCTATCCATGTTGGAGGCCAAGGCATGTGCTTTGAGAGATTGTTTTCCTCCAGAGATAAATGTCTTGTAGACACTCACTCCCATCCTGACACTCTCTAAAGAGGCTTTTATAAATGATGTTCTCTCACTTCCCTTTGTTTGGCTTTTAGCAGCAGGAAGCCAAGAAAAGGTCCAACTCTGGTTTTGAGGGCCCTGGGGAAGAGTTGTAGAAATAACACCTGCAGGTGTGGAAGGCTGTTCGGTGACCCCCGGTGTGCAGAAGGCCATGAAGAAATTATGAGATTATAGGATCGAGAGAGTGACAGCAGCTGCCTTTCAACAGCTTTCTCCTGTTGCCTTGAGAATAATTCAACTCTAGCAGACTCATTTCGGGTCTGGGAAACAGTGCAAAGTGAAGAAAGGGCTAGAAATGATCGTCGTCCACCTTAGGGAGAGAAGAGCTATTTGAGCTTGCCCCAGGATGTTGAGACGTGGAATGGCTGAGCAAGTCATGTTAGGAAAGCAGCAGAACATGCTTTTCTACTTTGTATTTTCCTAGGAGGAAAAAAAAAAATGAATCTGCCTAAACATCGAGAACACCTTTGATAATTTACAGGAGCCTTAGTAAAGCCAGGAAAGCTAGTCAGCCAAACTAAACACCTCCAAGTTTTAACAGTGACCAGAGAATACAATGAAGAAATAATAAATGAAGATTAATGGCTTCTTTAAAAAGGATTTAAGCAACTTCCAGCTTTAAATTGTGTTAGTGTAACAGTTCCTTGTGCAGCCTCTTTTAACTATCTGCTGAACTGCCAATGAAGACAGAGAGAAAGAAAGACCCAAACTGGAAAGTTCAACTGAATTCTATAATCTTGGCAATTGTGATTGTTGGAGGTGTATTTAAAAGTGTACTTAATACAGTCCTTTTCCAGCTTTATTGGGATATAATTGACATTAACATTGTGTGAACTTAAGGTGTACAACTTGATGGTTTGGTACGCATATATATTGTGAAATGATTACCACAGTAAGTTTAGTGAACATGATCTATCACCTCACATAATTACCAATTTTATTGTTATTGTGAGGACATTTAAGATCTCCTGTCTTAGCAACTTTGTTCACTGTTTGATGGGAATGTAAACTGGTGCAGCCAGTATGGAAGACAGTATGGAGGTTCCTCAAATTAAAAACAGAACAGGGGCACCTGGGTGGCTTAGTAGGTCAAATGTCTCGCTTCGGCTCAGGTCATGATCTCGTGGTTCATGGGTTCAAGCCCCACATCAGGCTCTGTACTAACAGCTCAGAGCCTGGAACCTGCTTTAGATTCTCTCTCTCTCTCTCTCTCTCTCTCTCTCTCTCTGCCCCTGCCCCACTCGCACTCTCTTTCTCTCTCAAAAATAAACATTAAAAAGAATATTAAAAAATTTAAAAACAGAACAACCGTATGGTCCAGCAATTCCACTCCTGGTATCTATTATCAAAAAGACAGGAGATAACTGCTCTGCTGGCCTTTGGTTTCTTTAGTGATGAAAGCTGTTGGTGTTGTCTGTAGAGCAGGGCACTGGGAACCATAGTTGTTCCTGGTGTGTGGTTGATACTGGTAGCTCTTGCTCTTCTTCCTTGTTCCTAGTCATCTCTATACATCTCAGTGTTACGGGGCTCCGGGTGGGGTGAAACTGAAGTGAGTCCTTCCTGCAGTGTCTTGAAAGGCTTGGGAAGCTGGTGGCTCACCCAGCTCCCTTTCTCAGTGAGGGGAACTCTTTCTAGCTTGGGTTCCCTCTTGGTGTTGAGTGGAACTGGCCTGGGGGATAGGACGATGCAGGCAAATGAAGTTGTCTTCCCTTCTTTTGTTTGGATATTCTTAGGTTGTTTATTTCATTGTGTTGCTGAAGTTTCTTAAGTGGACTCCTGAGCTATTTTTATCCACAGATAGCTGGCTAATTGTTGGTATTTGGTAGGGCCTGTGGAGGCTGGGGTCTCCTACTTCACCAGCTTGGTGGTGTTCCTAGCTTGGTGAACTTCTCAAGAGCCTAACCCTCTGAGAGTAGATTCTTTCATCTATCACTGACTAGTCTAGGTTCAGAAATGCCAAGTCCTCACCATCCAAATACATGCAGAGGCCAACATAACAATTTAAGGTTGCTGCTGTTTTAAGTAACTAGTGTTTTGTTATTCTTCCCCCCCTCCCCCCCATCTCCTATCAAGAGCCTTTCTCCTACACCACTTTAGGGACCACACTCTGAAAAAAATTCCACACAGGCAAATTAGCAGGAGGGAAGAAGAAGGGAATAAATGACTCAGGATATAAAATTGCATCCTGGGAAGGGTAGCTCAGTGGGTGCCGTCATAGGGAATGTGGTGAGGAGGATCCGTGGTAGCATTTCATATGTTTATAATGTCAGAGGGATAGGTTGGGGGAGTTTAAGATCCCATTAGTTTACAAGAGTCACAGTTGGGAGAAGGAGTATCATTGAAGCATATAGATTTGGTATGTACTGCTTCACATGTTATATTTGATACCTTCCTCTTACTGGGGAGTGGTATTTAGAACACTGAGTGGGCTCTAGCCTTGCTTATTGATCCCAGATCCTTTTAGTGGACAGAGCTAGGAAGAACTGTGTGTGTGAATATGTGCATGTGTACATACACATGCATGCATATATAAGGTATCATGAGCTTATACTGATATATCAGCTATAATCCTACAAGGTTCCTTGTTGCCTCCTCTTACTCCTTATTGGTATCTCTTTTATGAGAAATGGGATTCTTAACAACATCAATGTACTTATTCATTTGTTCAATCCTACAATATAGCTAAAATAACTTCAGAAATTTTAAACCATAACACTAAAAAACCCCTACTAATAATAGTTTACTATATATTTTCAGTGTTTATTTTCTTTAGACTAAGAGTATGTAGTCAAATTACAGTGTTCAAAAATACTTGGGTAGATTCTTTTCTCCACCTCATTTGAAGTATAGATGTGTTTGTTTCTCTTTGCATTCAATTTTAGAGTTCCTTCTATTCTTATTCATTTAAATTCATTGTTTTTCATATGTAGATCATTAATATAATTCCAAATGTTAAAAATATACACTGCTTTCCTTATTCTTCCTACCCAGCCTCCCTTCCGCAAGTACATAGGTAATCAAGTTCATTAGTTTCTGATTTAGACTTGAAGTGTTTCTATATGCAAAAATAAGCAAATGCACAAATGGTTTCTATCCAAAATGTGGCATACTATATATAGTCTTTGGCATTTTTTTTTTTTTTTTTCACTTAACTATATGTCCTGGAGGTTATTTCACATCCACTGGAGCAGATCTGCCTCCAAAAGGTAGAGTCAATGTCAATATTGAATTTGTAACAGAAAAAAAAAATCAAGAGCTACAAATAACAATATTCTAAAGTCACAATCTTCAAGCTTAAAATTAAGGGAGACATAAATACATAAGTGGGGCCACCACAGTGTGTTTTAAAAGAAACAAATTCTTTTTTTTTTTTTTATTTTTTTTTAACGTTTATTTATTTTTGAGACAGAGAGAGACAGAGCATGAACGGGGGAGGGTCAGACAGAGAGGGAGACACAGAATCCGAAACAGGCTCCAGGCTCTGAGCGGTCAGCACAGAGCCCGACGCGGGGCTCGAAATCACAGACCGTGAGATCATGACCTGAGCCGAAGTTGGATGCTTAACCGACTGAGCCACCCAGGCGCCCCAGAAACAAATTCTTTAAGAATGATCAATACAAAGGCTTATGTTGATAAAGCTTATAAAGTTTAAAGAAAAAGGAAGAATCATGTTGTTATCCAGGCAGATGATAAAAAGTTATCTTTACAAGAAGAAAATAAGGCTGGCTCAGCATCTTTCAGTGCCGGAAGGCAATAAAGCAAGGTCTATAGAGGGGAAGGGGAAATGTGGGACCAAAGATGATTATACCCAGAATTTCAAATGTGCAAGAACTCAAGGATTACCACATACACGAAATGCCTTTGAACCTATTACCTAACAAAATCAAGTCAACCAAGAGAGTAATAAAAACAAGGAACATGGGAATGTGGAAGGCATTATATGAAGAGACTGAGAGTGATTATGAAACCTATTTAAATGTAGAACTGAAGCTAAACAAGTTTGGAATTATTGTTATTCAATAAAGTTTAAATGTTACATTGGGGCGCCTGGGTGGCTCAGTCGGTTAAGCGGCTGACTTCGGCTCAGGTCATGATCTCGCGGTCCGTGAGTTCGAGCCCCGCGTCGGGCTCTGTGCTGACAGCTCGGAGCCTGGAGCCTGTTTCAGATTCTGTGTCTCCCTCTCTCTGACCCTCCCCTGTTCATGCTCTGTCTCTCCCTGTCTCAAAAATTAAATAAAACGTTAAAAAAATTAAAAAAAAAAAAAAGTTTAAATGTTACAAATGTGGAAAGAAATCTGTATCACATACAATATAGGGTTAATAGAATTATTGCTCTCACTACAAAAGTCCCAATGTGATATATATTTTTTTAATCTTAAAAAAGTGAGTCAATTGATTCTGATTCCTTTTTTTTTTTTTTTTTTTTTTTACTGTTTATGTTTGAGAGAGAGACACACACACACACACACACACAGAGTGTGAGCAGGGAAGGGCCAGAGAGAGGGAGACACAGAATCTGAAGCAGGCTTCTGGTTCTGAGCTGTCAGCACAGAGCCTGACATGGGGCTTGAACTCACAGACCATGAGATCATGACCTGAGCTAAAGTTGGGTACTTAACCAACAGAGCCACCCAAGTGCCCCAATTCTAACTCACTTTTAAAGTTAGTAAAAAGAAATGAGGGTGTGAAGGTAAAGTCTAAAATCAGAGTTCATGCTTTCTAAATTTTGGAGGGAGTGAATTAGAAAAAAGATATATACTGCAGATCAAATAATAACATGATAGGAAACAGCAAGAAAATAATAAAGATTAACAACAACAAGAAAAAAATAAAATGCCAGATTAAACTAAGCATGATATTACAGCAATTAATGGGGTAATATTTTTTAATACCAAATATTTTATCATGAGAAAATATGCAATTAGAAAGAGTATCATCCCACACCTCTCATCATATGGCTATATATGTAGAAATTATAAAAAGCAACAAAAATATCCTAACAACTTCGTAATTTATAAAACCTCTATTTAACTACTTTTGGGTGATTAAAAAATTAAAGTAAAAGTAAATTAGAAAAGAAAATTAAAAAGTAATAAGGAAATAATCATAATGAAAATACTCCATGTAGGCAAAGCTTTGAATAGAGAAAAATGCAAAGCTTTTAATATTCATCTTGCTGAATAAAAAAGAATGATAAAATAAGTGAATTATGTTCTACATGAGAAATTAGAAAATGACCAACAAATTAAACCAAAGGGAAGCGGAAGGAAGGAAATAATCAAGATAAAAGCAGAAAATAATTAAAAAAGAGAAGAAAAACTCAATGTCAAAATTGATAATACATGAAAAGACTCTTTAGGGGAAAAGTCAATAAAACAGATAATCCATTAGCAAGCTCAATAAAGAAAACCACAGAGAGCACAATAAAGTAAATCAAAAGGAAAATGGAGAAATTACCAGAGATACAGGGAAAAAAAAATTATTTAGTTCTATTAAGACACTTTTGGGATCCTGGAATGGATGCTTTTCTGGGAAAAATGGAATTATCAAATTGTAAAAAGAGGAAACCTAAGCAGGTCAATAACCATGAAAAAAAGTTGATAGAATTATGAAGCAACATTTCTTCCTAAACACCATCAGGCCTGGAGCATTTAACAAATGAATTCTTTCAAACTGATTAAAATTATTGTTCTTGAGAATCTGGAAGGAGGAGGAGGACATTTAGTTAGATGTTGAAGGACTGGAAGGGAAAATTCTTAACAAAGACACAGAGTTTGAACATGTTGAGCTGTCACTGAGAAGCAATGACTGCATCAGGTCTCTACTTCTGGAGTCCAGTTATTAACTACATCAGTAAGTATATGCAGTCTGAGTTCCCTAGGAAGATCCACATTTCTTAGTCATTGAACACTGGCTAAGTCTTGGGATAACAGCTCTCTAGCTGCAGGCAATCCCTGAAAAGAGACTCCATTAAGAAAAGGCATGCTGGAATCCCAAAGTCACGAAGACTAGACAGCACTCCTTAGAACCCACTGCAGCCCACACTTTGTGTTGTGTGGATCCACTCTTTTGTTTTGTTTTGTTTTCCCTAAAAGTTCTAGCAGAAGCTCTTCCAGGATTCTAGTGGATCTCTTTTTCTGATGTAACGAGGGGGCAGTTAGTATGAACTACAGCCCTTAACATTGTCACCAATATTCATTATCTCCCTTTTCTAGTATCTATTCTGGAATTATCAGACCCCTGTGATCTGAGATCATCACCTCCTTCTAGGCTATGTTTACAGAACTTGTTCATTCCCCATGAAAATCAGGGAGTGGGATACCAAGAAATACTCAGGTACACCACTTCCCCCCCCCCCCCAACAGATTCTTCCCCTTCTCTATCATGTAACAGAAGTTCTGCCTTCTGATCATCAGTGTCAGGTACCCCAACAAAATGATGCCGGTTCCTTTATTTGCCTTCTTATGGCTAAAAAAAAAAAAAAAAAAAAAATCTGGTGACTAGGTGACAGCCATAGCTTGAAATGTAATTGGATTTTTGCTGTATCCCCTGGTGAACTTATTCCTCCTCTGGCAGCCCAAACTCCTACACATACAGACCCCAGATTTGCATGCATAGGAAAAACAAATTCTTCTAGTTGGTCACGGGGAATATTTGTGTTTTATTGTTAGGAACATGCTACATTTATCTATTCAGAGCACTGGTTCAACAGAGGGTGATTTTTGTGTCCCTAAGGGACATATACATGGGGACATGTCTGGGGACTTTTTTCCTGTCACAACTTGAAGGGAGGATGTTACTGGCATCTAGTGGGTACAGCCAGGGATGCTGCTAAACATCACCCAGTACAAAGGGCAACAAAGACTGACGTGGTTCAAAATGCCAGTCTTTCTGGGGTTGATTTAGGGGATATACTGCATCTTCGAGGATGGTGCCTCATCCTTACAGCTAGCACTTTAGCCGGGTCATCCGTGGGTTGTTATAGGCAGAAGCTTCTGGGTAGTGAATGAACTTGATGAATCCTATGATCTTGAACCCACTGTCACACTCCTTTTCTATAAAATAAATCCTTTGATCTCATGTAATATTATTCAGGATCCTGTGCTGGTGGATCAAACACACTGCAAGTTCATAATGGTGTGTTGAATGAAGTCCTGCAGGGAGGAAAAGCAAACTAATGCCAAGTTTGTGTTAGTTCTGGTTAAAGATAAACATCTTCAACCATGGTACATTCTAGGGCAAATAAAGTCTATTTGCTGTCACAGAGTTGATTGGAGTTCTTGAAGAGTTCATTTTTAATGTTTGTAACTGGCAGATTGGGCTTTCAGTAATGGAAGCAACTAGATCAGCCTTGATGAATCGACAGAACTGCACTCAGGTAGGAAATAGCAAAAGCTGGCTGATGTCAACAAGCCAAGTCATTCTGTCTATTTGCTTATTTATGCCTATTCTGTAATAGATGCTTTCGGAATTAACATGTGATAGGAGAATCTTCATGTTTCATTTCCTCACTTACAGGCTCATGCACATGTGCCTTTCCAGATTTCCTTGTACCCCACTCCTGCTCTTTCTCCTTCCGGCTCCTCATCAACCAGCTAAGCCATTTACTGCTGCCCATGTGTTCATATGTATTCTATCCTCAGGCCACTCCTCTTTACCAGCAAATAGGATGACTGATTACACTGCCCAAAACCCTTCCCATTAGAAGCATTCCCCCTTAAAATTGATTTTCAGCATCGTCCCTGAATGTGGCTATAATGCAGTTTTTCGTTTTTAAATTTGTACCTATATACTAAGCCAACTATTCTATTCCAAGCGTGAACTTTTCACTCCTTCAGCTGACTGTAAGAGAGCCCCAGAACAAGAAGGGCCAGTTCAATAGCAATGGATGACAAAGGATCTGGCCATCTGTTTATGCAGCTTACTTTTACCATTTTGCCCTGCTCATGCCCAAATCTGGATACACCACTTTCATCATATAATAGATAGCTCTTGGGCTCACTTGACTTGTTTTGATGAGTCTGGGCGAACCCTGATCATTATTGACAGTTCTGATCTGCTTCCTTATCATCCCACTAGGTTACTTATATTGTACAGATCAACACTTGTCTTGGTTTCCTGTTGGTCCTGGCCCTATGGATGCCATGTTTTATCACCCACTTCTATAGCTTTCTTCAGATTAGACTCCACTTGCTGGCATCCATCTTTGCTGCTCATTGAAATAATTGTGCCACCTTGTTTCTGACAGTTGAGTGCTGCTACCTGGCCTCTATCATATGGGCAATTCTGTAATTTCCCATTGCTTCTAGAAGGCCACGTTCTGTAATGGTATCTTCTACCAGCAGCGTTGGCCTACAAAGCAGAGCTGCCACTGAGCTTTGCAGTGATACTGGTGCCCCTTTTACGTGCACCTCCTTTATTGCTTAGGTAAATGGAGTATCCTCTGGATCTGCCCCTGAAACATGGCAATTTGGTGGATTCTCTGGCCTTGAGTAATATTTTTCTCAGAAGTCCACTTCTCACTTTTCACAGTCTGCCTTGGCAATTTTGGCATTTCTGTTACACTTAGTGTGGATTACTGCTTTTGCCAAGTTTTCAGACCAACACATTATTATCTTCTCATCATGTAGTCCTTGTATGGTTTTAAGCCCTGTGTTACATGAGAGATTTCCCACATCCATAAAAACTCCATGGCTCAACTTAATGTCTTGTCCCCTCTGATCCAGGTCCCTTAAAGTCCAGTCTTACACTTACTCTCCCTATTGTGTCCCACCATATTAACTCAGCCCTGCAACAACTTGAAGACTTAGTGGTCTCAGCACTTCCATGGCTAGATTATCTTGTGACTTACATTTAATACCTAAACTACGTATTCAATTGAATAAGTAATATATTATCATTGGGGAAGTTTGAATGATAGCAAAAAGTACAAAATGAAACACAAGGATTCTCTTTACCACTGGCCACTACAATGTGCTCAATCTTGTTCCTCAAAAGTAAGTATTATTAGTAATTTTTTATGAAATCTGAAGGATATTTTTTCAGTGTATCATCTCTCTGAAGATATATATATATATATATATATATATATATATATATATTTAAATTTATATCAATATATATTTAAATATATATATTTTGTATTTGCACAGATACAATCACATTGTATATATAGAATGTATAGTGTATATATATATATATATATATATATATATATATATAGTATATGTATGTATGTATAGTGTAGTATATATGTATAGTGTATATGTATATAGTATATGTATAGTGTATTGTTTTGCACAGATGAGATCACATTCTATGTATACAATGTATAGTGTATATATATATATATAGTATATATACAGTACATATATGTATTTATACTATAGTATATATATGTATAGTGTATATGTATATAGTATATGTATAGTGTATTGTTATTTGCACAGATGAGATCACATTCTATGTATAGTTCTATAAATTCTAGTTCTGTAAAAATCAGGATATTTTGTACTTATTTCCATGTGGTTGTATTTCCCAATGCTAGCTTCACTGACTCTATAACTGAGTAATAATACTTTATGTATTATATAGGAACTTGAGGGCAAAAGAACTGATTTTATTAAAATACTCCAAAGACCGAAGATGTAGGTACCTAACTAAATCAGACAATTGATATTTTCATGTTTTTCAGCCATATTAATGATTACTGAACAAAGTTCTCTAATAAAGGTAGATGACTATAAACATAATTCCAAGTGATGGATATTCAAATGTAGTGAATATGTCCATAGAGACAAGTGCTTTTCCTACCTCAGGCATGTGACTTATCTTCAGAACTGATGGCTTTCTTTATTCTATCTTCACATTTAAATATTGCTTTACCCTTCTGGTCTAGCTTAATCATTGGGCCAATTGATATTTTTAGGATTTCTGCCTTGTATTTGACATTTTTCTTTCCCTATTCCACTTTTCATTAGTCCACATGTTTCAAATTATATATATTTGATTTTTATTCAAGTTTAGGACCAGATAATTATTTTTTATCTTAGATCTTACAATAACTTTAATTTTACAATAACTTACAATAACACACATATATGATTTATTGTCATATTGGTTTCCATACAACAGCCAGTGCACATTCCAACAGGTGCCCTCCTCAATGCCCATCACCCACTTTCCCTCTCCCCAACCCCACATCAATCCTCAGTTTGTTCTCAGTATTAAAGAGTCACTTATGGTTTGTTTCCTTCCCTCTCTGTAACTTTTCCCCCCTTCCCCACCCCCCTGGTCTTCTGTTAAGTTTCTAGGATCCGCATATGAGTGAAAACATACGGTATCTGTCTTTCTCTGCCTGACTTACTTCGCTTACGTAATACTCTCCAGTTCCATCCATGTTGCTACAAATGGCCAGATTTCATTCTTTCTCATTGCCACATAGTATTCCATTGCATATATAAACCACATCTTCTTTATCCATTCATCAGTTGATGGACATTTAGGCTCTTTCCATAATTTGGCTATTGTTGAAAGTGCTGCTATAAACATTGGGGCACAAGTGCCCTTATGCATCAGCACTCCTGTATCCCTTGGGTAAATTCCTAGCAGTGCTATTGCTGGGTCACAGGGTAGATCTATTTTTAATTTTTTGAGGAACCTCCACAGTGTTTTCCAGAGTGGCTGTACCAGTTTACATTCCCACCAACAGTGCAAGAGGGTTCCCGTTTCTCCACATCCTCGCCAGCATCTATAGTCTCCTAATTTGTTCATTTTAGCCACTCTGACCAGCATGAGGTGGTAATCTCAGTGTTTGCTTTCTTTTTTTTTAAACAATACTTCTTTCTTGACCTCACAGCATTATTGTTCAAAGTTATTTTCTTTCATTTTTCAATTTATTATTTAATATGTCTTCCAGTTTTCATATATTCTGAGGAAGAAAACATGAATATTATGTTTGTTTGTTTTTGGTTACAAGTAAAGCCAACTAGACCATAGCAACTTATTCCAGTTGCTAAAGTTAAAGTGTCTTCTGCTGAGTGTCAGTCATAATATTTCCTAGTGCCAGAGGGCATGAGTGGGTATAGTGTTATGTCCAGTTCATTCATTCATCTGGAAGGTTTTAAACGATGACTTTTATGTGTGAGAGACTGAAGAATTTTAGGAAGTATTTGTGTTAAGGCTTACCAAGATTACCACCAGATTTGATGGGTTGTGAGAAGGACTCACAGGACTCAGAAGTTCTTCTATGAACAGTTATGGTTTATAACAGTGGAAGGATCCAGAGGAAAATCAGCAAAGTGAAAAGGCACATGAGGCAAAGTCCAGAGAAGCCCATGAAGTAAGAGTGATATGTATTTGTATACAACACCCCACAGCATGCAGCTGCTGTTTTATAAATTATATACATTATATATTTTTGTAAGCATTTAGTAACCAAAGTGATAATGGGGAATGACTGCCAGTGAGTATGGTGTTTCTTTGTGGGTTCATAAAAATGTTTCAAAATTGATTGTGGTGATGATTTCCTTTGTTGCTTATGCTTTTGAAGTTATATCTAAGAAACCATTGACGTAAGTTCCAGGTCATGAAGATTTATGCCTATGTTTTTTTCCAATAATTTTATTCTTTTAGTTTCTACATTTAGATCTTTGATTTTGTCTTGAGTTTTTATATTGGTCTGATATAGGGGTCTAACATTTTTCTTTTGCATGTAGATATGCAGCTGTGTCAGTACCACTTGTTGAAGAGATTCTCTTTCCCCGTTTAATTGTCTTGGCATGCTTGTTGAAAATCAGTTGACCAGGGGCGCCTGGGTGGCTCAGTCGGTTAAGCGGCCGACTTCGGCTCAGGTCATGATCTCGTGGTCCGTGAGTTCGAGCCCTGCGTCGGGCTCTGTGCTGACAGCTCAGAGCCTGGAGCCTGTTTCAGATTCTGTGTCTCCCTCTCTCTGACCCTCCCCCGTTCATGCTCTGTCTCTCTCTGTCTCAAAAATAAATAAACGTTAAAAAAAAATTAAAAAAAAAAAAAGAAAATCAGTTGACCATAAGATCAATTTGTGGAGTGCTGCCATCTTAAAAGAGAATATTAAGTCTTTGTTAAAGTTTATTTATTTTGAGAGAGGGAGGGCCGGGGAGGGACAGAGAGAGAGGGAGAGAGAGGATCCCAAGGAGGCCCCACAATGCCATCACAGAGCCCGACGGGGGCTTGATCTCATGAACCATGAGATCATGACCTGAACCAAAACCAAGAGTTGGATGCTTAACTGACTTTTTCAAACTTCTCATATTGGTAAGTAACTTAAGAGAACTTTTAATCTTCCTTGCTTACTACTATATGATATCAACAGTCTAAATGCTCTGTTAAATGCTCTCGCTCCATCCCACAGACTTTGATATTGTTCCCATTGTCATTCAGTACTATGTGTTTCCTAATTCACAGTATGACTTATTTTGTCACATCCTTGGAAGTATTTATTTCAGTGACCATCTTTTCATGGTGGTTCCATCTCAAGTCTATTCATTCCTTTCTCAGATTGTTCTAATCTTTCCTTATTTCTTTCCTTATCTCTTTTATCTACCTATATATCTTTATAACACTCTCCAACTCTTCTTTTATTTCAGGCACTTGAGGCTACTTATTTTTCTGTTTTCTGTTCTGGCTGATGTTCCCTCACCATATTCCCTTGGTAGTTTTTAATTATTTTATTAATGACTGTTCTGCAGGTAGGATCGCAAGTCTGGAGGAATCTCATGAGCTCTGAGCTATGAAAGGGTTTCTCCAGAGTAAGGGTTTCTCCTTTTGTCGGGACTGCAGAAATTCAAATGGCCTTCGACAAAGTGTTATGTTTATGTTACTGTTTTGTATTTTGCAGAGCAAATGAATGTTGTTCATTCAGGCTTGATTCCCAAGCTAGAAATAGGCTTTGGGTTTTTTTTATTAATCCCTGATGATTTTTCTTCATTCCATTGCTAAAAGAAATAGCCAGGATTTTTTGTGGGTTTGTGTGTGTGTGTGTGGGGGGGGGGTGTTTTTGTTTTTGTTTTTGTTTTTGTTTTTGTTTTTGTTTTCCTGCTGTTGCTGCTGCTGCTTTAGGCTAGTAGCCAGGGAGAATTTTTGTATCTCTCCTCTTAAATGGTATTTAAAGATTGGGTATTACTTGTAGATATAATTCTTCATTTGAGAAAGAGAGAAGCTAAAACAAAGATGTTACCAAATTCTTGTTAACTCTTTCTACTTCCTCTCCTTCAGGAATTTTAAAGTCATACTTTTGAAAACCAGGTTTATCACATTTTTTTTTTCTCTCCAAATTCTTTGTGTATTTCCTGTCCCATTTAAGATGCTTACAGCCTTCCTACTCCTTGAATGAGCAAGTTCTTGCTGTCTCTCTCCTGCATCAGCTGCCACAGTAATACCATCAGTGCTACCTTTAAATAGGTCCCTTACTCCTGTGCCTGTCCCTAATTCCATTATCCTTGTCCCAGTTTACATTCTCATTACTTCTCACCTGGATGATTGTAGTATCAGCCTAAGTAACCACTCTACATTCATATTTTCCCTCAGACTGTCTTCCTATGATACTTAAGACAGAGATATATTTGCTTCTAAACAACTTTTGCAGCTCCCCGTTGTCTAAATATTCAAGTGGATACACATTTTATTTTCCCAGCTTCTTTCCTTCTCGTTGCCCTACCTTTCTCATATTGCAGTCAAATCCGTCTATTCGATCTTCCCAGGACACCCCACAGATAATCATACCTCTTTGTTTTTCCCTTTGCTAGGCTTATCTCCTCCAGTCCATGGGTAGTTGCTACTAATTATTTAAGGTCCAGAATTTAGTGCAGTTGCCCCTGTGTCTCTTCCCTGTCATAGAATTAGGACTAATCACTTTCTTCTTTATGTTTTCACTTATTTCTCTTATGCCTCCATTTCAGCAGTATCTTATTACAGCATAGACTTTTACATGCCTGTTTTGTCCTTTTGACTGTGAGCTCCTGCAGGGTAGAGACCATTTTTCATTCATCTTTATCATCCCTCTGCCTAGCTAGCATGTTGCCTGGAACACAACAGATGCTCAATACATGTTTTTAATAAATTAATGAAATAATGAAGCTGTATTATTATATCAAAATAGCAACAGGAAAATGTTTTCAATTTTAGATAATATGTATCTTCTCATCTAGTACCTGCTGCACAGACCAAGAATTCAGTGGGGGACCTAATTCTAAATGATACCTGCTGCTATGGAAGCAAAATTAGATTCTTTGAACCTTATTATCCTCTTCTTTAAAATATAGCTAGAAATTCCTGGCTCTCAGTTGCTATAGAACCAGATAAGCAAATATAACCTGCAAATTATTTATGTTAACTAATATTGGTTGGGATTTTAAAAATTGCTTTTCTTATCTTCGTATTTCAATTACAATACATATTCACAATCATAAATTTAGAATGTATAAACACACAAGTAAAAAATCATGTATAATATCACTATAATTCTTCAAGATACTCAGTATTTTGGAATGTATTTATATAATGTCTGATAACAAAAGTGAAGCCAGAGAGTATATACTGTTTTGTATTCTTACTTCTGAAAGTAATATATTAAAAATAATCTATTCTTGAGGATGCATTCAGCTATAATGTTTTATAGTGGAGATAATATATGTTTATATTATTATAAATATATAATAATGTATTCATAGCAGGAAATTTTAGGCCACATTGTCCTAAGCAGTAAAGAAATCTATTTTCTCTCATCACTGTTAAAGGTCAAGAGATGACTCTGGTTGGCTTATACTAAGCATGCTCCTTCCCTGGGACTAGACAGAGGGTCACCTTTTCTGAGTTACATGGTGAGGGGTGACTATATTAACAAAATCAAGAACTTATTCTAAAGGAAGATGGGGGTAAGATGATATTGACATTGGGTGACCTGCAGTGTCAATCACAGTGGCTATTGATTTTCCTCCTTTTTAAATAAGAACTGAAGCCTGTGTCACTTAAAATTGCTCAGTTCCTGCTGTGGGACATTTAGATACTTTTCCTTCAATTTTTCAACATTATAAACAACATAGCTCTAAACAATCTTATGGCTAAATTATTGTGAACATCCATGTTTATATGTATGATTTCAGGGTCAAATTAAGCAACATGTTAAAGTTTTGATATATATATTGAAGTGTTGAAGATGGTAAAGCCTTACCATTCCTCCCAACAGCATGTGAGAATAACTTTATTTCACCTTTGACAACACTGGGCAATTTATTATCTGTCTGTCTGTCTGTCTGTCTTATCTATCCATCTGTCTATCTATCCATTTATTCATCCATTCATTTTTATTTTAGAGAAAGAGCAAGCACAAGTGAGGGAAATGGGCAGAGGGAAAGAGAGAGGATCTTAAATAGGCTCCACACTCAGCACAGAGCCCAACACAGGGCTCGATCCCACAACTCTCGGATCATGACTTGGGCCAAGATCGAGAGTCAGACACTCAACTGACTGAGCAAACCAGGTGCTCCAACATTGGGCATTTTAGATAGACTGTCATGACGAGGGCTTTTAAAACTGTATGAAGCAACCTACTTAGGCCAGCGTGGGTTATTTCACAAGCTGACCTAGAATCCCAGTGTTTCTGTGATGTTACTGACGTTGAGTTTGTGTCAGCCTATTGTTTTCTCAATCTGGTCGATTTTAATTACCTTTCTTTTTGACTTATGTTACATATGTGTTCTTAAGAGTGATCAAGAGTTGAGCATAAAAAAAAAAAAACAAAAATAAATGCAAAAGATTTTAATGATTTCATGATTTCAAATAGGTTTACGATCCTGAGGCCAGGTACTGAGTTCATGTGAGACCAAGCACTTTTAAACTTTGGAAAAGTTGTTAACATGTTTAGTTGTCCCAGTGGTGATGATTTATTTTTATTTCTCTAAGAGGTTGCCTATTTTGAGAACAGGTGACTTTGGGAGTGGGACATTGTACCTCTTCTCAGGCCAGTTTTCCAGCTCTTTCTAAGAGTGTTTGTAAGCTTTCCTGCCAATTATATGATACCATTAAATATAATCGGTCTAAACGTTCATAAGGGCTACATTTTGGTTTCAGTGTGTAAGACTTATTGTAATCAATAGCATAAAACATTCTTCCCGGAAATCACACCTCTAATAGAAATGTGTTTAGAAGCACACACGGTATTCTTTGCTGAGGTGGTTGCCACATGCATTACTTCATTTTCAGAAAGAAACACAAATAGAATCTGTAACTTTAAAAATACACTTGAAAAAATTTTATAGTCCTTCTTTCTTCTTCCTTTCTTTCTTCATTTTTGTTGTCTTCTCTCAACTCTCAATGAGACCTCAGAAATCCATTTAGCTCCTGCTCTGCTAAGACCAATTGGCTGATAGACTGGGAGGCCCGTGAAAGCCTCAGGTAAATTAATAGCAGAACCGGTGCCTGAGACCATGCCTGGCTGCTCTTGAAATCCTTCTGAAGCCTGAATTATTTGTATTAAGATAGGCCAGCACTCAGGCCCCTATGAGTCAATTCTTTGTAACAGTTGCCAATATTTTTATACCTGAGAGAGCGGCTTCATTCTTTATTATTGCTCAGGAATCAATACTCCCATTGCCCTCACAAAATGCTATACAAGCATTATTGGCATTTCACTTGGCAGTGAAGGGTATCAACATCAATCTCACCAACTGCACACTTCGCTAACCCTGCTCCACTCCTCCTGCGTCTGTTTGTATTCCATCTGGGCTGTCCGAGGCTGCTCAATTTGAATGGGAATCCTTAGTGCTGCGATAAGGAAACGGAAAGGCATCATCTAGCTACTCACAGAAATAGTCCCTCTCTCCTCGCCCCTGCCCATTTTGTGCTTGAAACTCTTGCAGCATTTAATAAAATGCCATTTCCCACCACTCTGTGGTTTTCTGGAGTTGCCATTTCGGGGCTCTTCATTAGTAAACAAATGGCAGGTTCTAATTCTGTCCATTGAGGAACTGTGAATTTTAAAGTAATTTTTGGAGTTTGAGAGTGGCTCTTAAAGTAACAGATCTTACAAAATGAATACTCATACACATGGAGGTACAATATGCACAAAGAGGCATGCTGGGAACTGCAGCTGCGTTTGCTCTGAATACTAAACACATGGGTTGCTCTGGTTGCTTAGTAAATTCAGTAAAAATGCTCTTCACTCCACATGTAAATTATCCTTTAAACATGGAATTCTTTGCCAGTATCTGAGTGGAAATCGTTATAGGGGATTCTGTCATATATCAGTTTCATGCTGGACATTATCAATATGTAACAGATGTTGTTTGATCAAAAGGAATATCTAGAATATATAAAGAACTCTAACAACTCAACAATAAAAAGAAAAATGATCCAATTAAATATGGACAATGGCCACAGTAGGATATCACTTCACACCCATTAGGATGGCTATTATCAAAAAACCAGAAGGTACAAGTGTTAGAGAGGATGTAGAGAAATTGGAATCCTTGTGTCTTGCTGGTGGGAATGTAAAACAGTACAGCTGCTGTGGAAAATGGTTTGGCAGTAATTCAAAAAGTTAAACTTAGTAGGGTGCCTGGGTGGCTCAGGCGGTTGAGTCCAACTCATGATTTCAACTCAGGTCATGATCTCACAGTTTGTGAGTTCAAGCCCCATGTCTGTCTCTGCGCTGACAGTGTGGGGTCTGCTTGGGATTCTCTCTGTCTCTTCCTTTCTCTCTGGCCCTTACCCCCACCCCCCCTCCCCCCTCAAAAATAAATAAGTAAACATTTAAAAAATTTTTTATAGAATTTATTGTCAAATTGGTTTCCATACAACACCCAGTGCACATTCCAACAGGTGGCCTCCTCAGTGCCCATCACCCACTTTCCCCTCTCCCCAACCCCACATCAACCCTCAGTTTGTTCTCGGTATTTAAGAGTCTCTTATGGTTTGCCTCCCTCCCTCTCTGTAACTTTTTCTGCCCCCTTCTCCTCCCCCATGGTCTTCTGTTAAGTTTCTCAGGATCCACATATGAGTGAAAACATATGGTATCTGTCTTTTCTGCCTGACTTATTTCACTTACATAATACTCTCCAGTTCCATCCACATTGCTACAAATGGCCAGATTTCATTCTTTCTCATTGCCACATAGTATTCCATTGCATATATAAACCACATCTTCTTTATCCATTCATCAGTTGATGGACATTTAGGCTCTTTCCATAATTTGGCTATTGTTGAAAGTGCTGCTATAAACATTGGGGCACAAGTGCCCTTATGCATCAGCACTCCTGTATCCCTTGGGTAAATTCTTAGCAGTGCTATTACTGGGTCACAGGGTAGATCTATTTTAAATTTTTGAGGAACCTCCACACTGTTTTCCAGAGTGGCTGCACCAGCTTGCATTCCCACCAACAGTGCAAGAGGGTTCCCGTTTCTCCACATCCTCGCCAGCATCTATAGTCTCCTGATTTGTTCATTTTAGCCACTCTGACCAGCATGAGGTGATATCTCAGTGTGGTTTTGATTTGTATTTTCCTGATGAGGAGTGACGTTGAGCATCTTTTCATGTGCCTGTTGGCTATTTGGATGTCTTCTTTAGAAAAGTGTCTATTTGTGTCTTCCCATTTCTTCGCTCGATTATTTGTTTTTTGGGTGTGGATTTGGTGAGTTCTTTATAGATTTTGGATACTAGCCCTTTATGCAATATGTCATTTGCAAATATCTTTTCCCATTTTGTCGGTTGCCTTTTAGTTGTATTGATTGTTTCCTTTGCAGTGCAGAAGCTTTTTACCTTGATGAGGTCCCAATAGTTCATTTTTGCTTTTAATTCCCTTGCCTTTGAAGATGTGTCAAGTAAGAAATTGCTGCGGCTGAGGTCAGAGAGGTTTTTGCTTCCTTTCTCCTCTAGGGTTTTGATGCTTTCCTGTCTCACATTCAGGTCCTTCATCCATTTTGACTTTACTTTTGTGACTAGTGTAAGAAAGTAGTCTAATTTCATTCTTCTGCATGTTGCTGTCCAGTTCTCGCAGCACCATTTGTTAAAGAAACCCGTTGTTTTTCCATTGGATAGTCTTTCCTGCTTTGTTGAAGATTAGTTAGCCATACATTTGTGGGTCCATTTCTGGGCTCTCTGTTCTGTTCCATTGATCTGTGTGTCTGTTTTTGTGCCAGTACCATACTGTTTTGATGATTACAGCTTTGTAATACAGCTTGAAGTCCAGAATTGTGATGCCTCCAGCTTTGGTTTTCTTTTTCAGGAGTGCTTTGGCTATTTAGGGTCTTTTCTGGTTCCATACAAATTTTAGGATTGTTTGAATAAACATTTTTTTTAAAAAGAATTATGATATGATCCAGCAATCCCACTCCTAAACAGGGACTCAAACAGATGCTTGTCTTCAGAGCAGCAGTATTCACAATAGCCCAAAGGTGGGATGACCCACTTGGCAGAGTGACTTTGAGCTACTTGTGATGATTGCTCTGTACCTGTCTCTTTCTTTGTCAAATGGCAGTGATACTGATGGTGGTGATGATACAGATGATAATGATTATGGTGGTGACGATGATTCAGATGACGATGGTGGTGACGGTGATGGTGGTGATGATGCCGCTTTACAGGATTGTTGTCAAGATTAAGATACAGTGTGAATAAAATGATTAAATAAAGTTTGTGAGAATATCTAAAACTGTAACACACCATAGTTCTTTATTTTGAAGTTTATTTTAAATCCAGGAATCAGAATATTTGTATACTTTATATCAAGGAGATCTATTAAAGAGGCTAATATTTGCTTCCGAAGACACAGATATTTAAAAATTAGAGTCTGTGTTTGTAGTTGTGCATATGTGTGAGCCTGGATTAGGAAATCTTTTCAGTAATATTCAGTTTCAGAATTACATTAGCTTTGGTGGAGGTTAAATAGCAAGGCTCTTAATTGTTTCCCAGGAGAGAAAGAGTTGGTTTCTGTGTGTATTACTTTTGATAACTTTCTTGATTTCTGTTTTCTGAGCCCCTCCAGGTAATAGTGAAATGGGCTTTGAAAAGATTAATCGTTCATTCGATGTGTTTTTTGGATATCAAAAGGCCACGTTCTTCTCCTGAGTTCTTATATATTGTAGATGTTCTCTTCTTCTAGGCCTTAATTTACCTAAATATTTCCAGGAAAAACCAATGAATCTGTCATTTTCTCTTTTTAATAGAAAAAGCCCTGGAATAGGAGTCAGGAGCCTTTACTGTTACTTGCAGTTTTGTCTTGTGAAACATGGGACCTTAGGCAAGTTACTTAGCTACTGAGCATCCGTTGTTGACTTTTAAAAAGACCTACCTCTATTTCAGGTAGCTGTTGAGGTCAATTAAAATGGCATTTGTGGAATGCTTTGTAAATTATAAAGTTCTGTATAAACAAAGTGCCCTATTTTCTTAAATGTAAGATTATCCGTCCTAAGATGTAACATGAGTTCTATTTCACTAAGGACAAAAATGCTGCCAAGCAGACTACTGGACGGTGCCTCAGTATGCTCTCTGATGCAGGGATGGGTCGCACTAGCCTCTTTTAGTTTTGAACATTGTTTCTTCTCTTCCGAGAACTACAACAGTACTTCTTGCTTACAATTGTGTTGCTTAGCAGGAGATAGGTAATCTTTTTGCATGTAAATCAGTCACAAAACATAGCAAAATGCCATTTTTTCCTGAGTCATGTAAAGCAGTTGATTGTTTCATTGTAAGTAAACATGGAATTGTAATCATTCCTTCCATTGTTAATATTTGCTCTGCTAATTTAATATTTGCTCCGTAAACAGGTGCATTTTTGCTGTGTTCCCATGCCTTACTTCACATGCAATAGTTTCATTTCATTGCTAATCAGAGTACAGTATTTTCAAATACTGTAAGTGGTAACTAAATTCAACATTGTGATATACCAGCAATGTGCAGGACAGGCAAAGTGGACAAAAATGTGAACAGCGATGTCCACGCAGAGTTGGTGAAAGTCCTTTATCACTGCC
The DNA here is from genome assembly GCF_018350215.1 of Panthera leo. Lineage (NCBI taxonomy): Eukaryota > Metazoa > Chordata > Mammalia > Carnivora > Felidae > Panthera > Panthera leo. Next base: position 22,453,151 of record NC_056691.1, on the reverse strand, counting down.
ACCTGGCAGTCAGTGGTTGTAAGACAGCTGCTCATTTCAGGGATGTTAAAATGAGGAGAAAGAGGGTTCTCAGAATAATTGGATATTGCATTTATGTTATTAGCCACAATGTGACCCTTTTATTCTTAATGCAAACTGCAGGTAGCACATTGCTTCATGCGTTGTAGTTATGGGAGTGTGAGACTATTTCAGCCTTCTGGGGTCACCTAGAAACCATCGGGTGCCTCTTCAGTGCTGTATTTGTGGACAGTGTAGTATCTGCTTTGAATCGTATCTTTTCCTCACTAAACTCTCTTTATTTACTTTGTTACTTTATGCTGTCATCTTCTTTAAGCATTAATATGGCATGGTTTCGAGTCCCTTCCTTTTGATCATTTCCCCCTGAACTTGGCCTCACTGTTCAGACTTCTTTATGGTGTTGTATTTGGAATTAAACTTTCTCCTCCAATTTTGCTTATTAAAATGGTAGAATGGTCTATAATTAATTTATCAAGACACACAACTTTCTTGAATTTCTGGGTAACTAAAAATTTGAAAACATAAACTCTTCATGTACTTGTGTATTTTTATTTTTAAATGGTGATAAAACTATGCTAAACTAGTTACATATATTATTATTTTAAATTAAATACCTTTTTATTCTTATAATTTTTGTTCCTAGCCTTTTCTAGCATGCCTGTTGTATCTTTACAATTCTTTTTAGAATGTTGAATGGACCTGAGTCAGGATCAGGTTCCTGATTCTAGGACATACCTGTAATATTAGTTTCCTAGGGATATTGCAACAACTAGGAAACTAGGTAGCTTATAAAAGCAGAACTTTATTCTCTCACAGTTCTGGAGGTTAGAAGTCTGATATTAAGGTGTTAGCCAGGCCTTGCTCCTTCTGAAACTGGAAGGGGATAATCCTTCCTCCTGTCTTCCCAGTTTCTGGTGGTTTGCTGGCAATCCTTAGCATCCCATGGCTGGTAGCCACAGCACTTTGATGTCTATCCATTGTCACATGGTGTTTTTCCTTTCATAATGTATTAAGGCCCACTTTACTGACCTCACCTTAACTTGATTACATTTGCAAAGACCCTATTTCCAAAAAGGTCAGATTCCTGGGTACCGGGGATGAGACTTCAGCCTGTCTTTTGGGGGGAGACAGTTCAAGCCATAATATCTGTCAAGATTATTTTGTGGGTTGACATCAATTCCTTACTACCCAAGTCACTACTCCTTGTGTGTAATAAATCTACCCACTATTAATCTGATAATCTTTCTTAGAATTGAAGCCATATTTCTCCATTCTACACAAAAGGATCTGAAAAGAGAACTGATAGTGGACTTGATGAGTCCCATAAGCTTTGTGTCCCGCATTCTCATATTGGTTAGATCCTGTCATCCTCTGAGAGCAAAACATAATGCGGAATGTGACAAGCCATTCTAAGACAGTTTATGATGGCTCCTCTCTCTTCTAGGTGCTCCCCATCCATTTCCTCAGTAACCCATGCTTCTATCCAGTAGTTTGTTTGCCAGACCTATCATTTCCCACTTAGAAGTGGGACTGACATTGGCTTTATTCCAGTTTTCAGCTTCCTTTGCCCTTCTCTAAGATTTCTCATTAAACAAGGATGCTTGTTGAGTGATTTCATTTATAAATTCTTGTAGAGCCTTAGGATACAATTCATCTAAGCCAAATGACTTGAGTTCACATAAAACAACTTTACTACCCTTGGATTTTGGATTCCCTTATGAATGTTTGTTCTACACTTGGCAGAGAAATCAAGAAGCAAAAGCAGGAATTTAGATAACTCAGTTTTGTTTCTGTCAAACTTCAACATAACACATTTTGTCTCATGCAGTTGGCCTGGCCCTCTTTTGTTCACCTTTTTGCTTGTAAAATAACATTTTAAGAAGTTTTGTTGTCCTTAGCACCTGGTAACTCTGTGTCTACTCATAGGACTACTTTCTTCTAAGACTTTTACCATTTCTCCATCACCAAATACCTCCCCTCCTGGTTAAAATTAGGTCTAGAGTAGTTCCTCACATCATTGCTTCTACCATTGGAGGACTGAGATTATCATAAAGGCTAGATAAGAACTTCTCATAACTGTTAATTTTAGCAAATGAGATTTGCTGCCTTGTCTTGGACAAATGAAGTCCTCATTATTGTTATATTTTTCTTGCCTCTGTGGCAAGGAAGGATGCACTATTTAGCCTCTTCACACAGTGAAGTGAACTGTATTATCACAGAAATGTCACCTTTATTTCTTGCTCTTATAAGTTCTACACCATGTTTTTCAAGATGCTTCCATCAATGCTTTTGGTATTTTTAATGGGATCATATGAAGCAGAAATGTTTAAGTGGGACACTACATCTCCTAGGTTTGACTACATTACTAATACTATAGAATTCAAGTTCAAAAGTACATGAAAGAGAAATCCTTCGTGCAAAATGATACATTTCTGAGAATATTTCAAAAATCAATTCTTTGTCTTTTGTACCATTTAGCCAAATCAGGAGTAGAAAAAGCTATCAGAGATTTTCCTTCCAGTTAAGCTCTTACTGGAAAGTAGTCTAAATCTGGTGGTCTGAGGAGAAGTATCAGGGGGCGTGAGATTCCATTTTTATGGTCTTCAGCATGATGACAGGCTGTGATCACATTTGCATAGGGTGGCTAAAACTCTGATAGGAAACCATAGCTCTCTGGCCTGAGGAATTGGAGAACAGAGATTGGAGTAACCGTATCCATAGGAAAATTAGAGTAGAATCCTGGAAAAGAGATATCTGAAAAAAAGAAGCCTTCAAATCTCTGTAAACTTTGCTCAAATCTTGGGATGTTTCCAGAACCATATTGTGTGGGAGAGAATTTAGATACAGAGAAAATAATCAACTGACTCTTGAGGTGCTAATCAGAAGACACAATTGGCAGTTTGAGTCCAAATAAGTTAATTGTTAGCTTTAATAAAATTAACATTCTGAGGATTAAAATCGAATTCATATAACATTTACAGTGTCCAGGGTACAAACCCAAATTACGTGAAATATGGAGAACTAGGGACATATGACTCATTAATAAGACAAAGAACAATTAAAGAATAATAACTCCAAGCTGACCCAGAAGTTTGAATAGCAAGAATTTTAAAGTACCATTTATAACTGTGGTCAAAGAGGTAAAGGAAAATATATTCAAGATGAATGAAAAGTTAAAGATAAAATATCTCATCAGATAAATAAATATATAAAAGAAAAAAATGTAAATTCTAGACTTGAAGAAATAAAAACTTCACTTAACCATAAGGTGAAAATGACAAGAGTTGGTAACCTTGAAGATAGTTTCATACAGAGAAACAATGATTTAACTGCTGACTTCTTATCAGAAGCAGGAGGCCAGAAAAAAGTGAAAGAATATCCTTAAGTACTGAAAACAAACAAGCAAACAAAACAAACAAACAAGCTATACCCTAGAATCCTGTGTCTGGTAAATATTTGTATTTTGAACAGTGGCGTGTGGGAACTTACTGGGCACTTATTGGGACATCTTGCCGAGAACTCTACAACAGTCCCAATAATTTTAGACAGTTTTAAGAGGGTATGAACATAAACAATGGTCTACTCAGTGCTACAGTATAAGAATGTTTCCTGTACACCAACAATGAAGCAACAGAAAGAGAAATCAAGGAATCAATCCCGTTTACAGTCGCACCAAAAACCATAAAATACCTAGGAATAATCTAACCAAAGAGGTGAAAAATCTACACACTGACAACTATAAAAAGCTTATGAAAGAAATTGAAGAAGACACAAAAAAATGGAAAAAGATTCCATGCTCCTGAATAGGAAGAACAAATATTGTTAAAATGTTGATACTACCCAAAGCAATCTACATATTCAATGCAATCCCTATCAAAATAACACCAGCATTCTTCACAGAGCTAGAACAAATAATCCTAAAGTTTGTATGGAACCAAAAAAGACCCCAAATAGCCAAAGCAGTCTTGAGAAAGAAAACCAAAGCAGGAGGCATCACAATCCCAGACTTCAAGCTATACTACAAAGCTGTAATCATCGAGACAGTATGGTACTGGCACAAGAACAGACACTCAGATTAATGGAACAGAATAGAGAATCCAGAAATGGACCCACAAATGTATGGCCAACTAATCTTTGACAAAGCAGGAAAGAATATCCAATGGAAAAATGACAGTCTCTTTAACAAATGGTGCTGGGAGAACTGGACAGCAAGATGCAGAAGAATGAAACTAGACCACTTTCTTACACTATTCACAAAAATAAAGTCAAAATGGATGAAGGACCTGAATGTGAGACAGGAAAGCATCAAAACCCTAGAGGAGAAAGTAGGAAAAAACCTCTATGACCTCAGCTGCAGCAATTTCTTACTTGACACATCTTCAAAGGCAAGGGAATTAAAAGCAAAAATGAACTATTGGGACCTCATCAAGGTAAAAAGCTTCTGCACTGCAAAGGAAACAATCAATAAAACTAAAAGGCAACCGATGAAATGGGAAAAGATATTTGCAAATGACATATTGGATAAAAGGCTAGTATCCAAAATCTATAAAGAACTCACCAAACTCCACACCCAAAAGACAAATAATCCAGTGAAGAAATGGGCAAAAGACACGAATAGACACTTTTCTAAAGAAGACATCCAGATGGCCAACCGACACATGAAAAAATGCTCAACATCACTCATCATCAAGGAAATACAAATCAAAACCACAATGAGATACCACCTCATACCTGTCAGAATGGCTAGCATTAACAACTCAGGCAACAACAGATGTTGGCGAGGATGCAGAGAAAGAGGATCTCTTTTGCAATGTTGGTGGGAATGCAAACTGGTGCAGCCACTCTATAAAACAGTGTGGAGTTTCCTCAAAAAACTAAAAATAGAACTACCCTACCACCCAGCAATTGCACTACTAGGCGTTTATCCACGGGATACAGGTGTGCTGTTTCAAAGGGACACATGCACCCCCATGTGTATAGCACCACTCTCAACAATAGCCAAAGTATGGAAAGAGCCCAAATGTCCATCGATGGATGAATGGATAAAGAAGATGTGGTATATATATACAATGGAGTATTACTCGGCAGTCAAAAAGAATGAAATCTTGCCATTTGCAACTACGTGGATGGAACTGGAGGGTATTATGTTAAGTGAAATTAGTCAGAGAAAGACAAAAATCATACGACTTCACTCATATGAGGACCTTAAGAGACAAAACAGATGAACATAAGGGAAAGGAAAAAAAATAATGTAAAAACAGGGAGGGGGACAAAACAGAAAAGACTCATAAATCTGGAGAACAAACTGAGGGTTACTGGAGGGGTTGTGGGAGGGGAGATGGGCTAAATGGGTAAGGGGCCCTAAGGAATCTACTCCTGAAATCATTGTTGTGCTATATGCTAACTAATTTGGATGTAAGTTAAAAACATTTTTTTAAAAAGAATGTTTGAATTCTTGTCTCTTGGTACATCTTTGTCTTCTGCTGTGTGCCCAGTATCAGAAATGCCCCAGGGCTAGGACAGAGTGGCTTTTTGTTAATAAAGTATCTTTGCCAGATCATCAGGGAAGTGGCCTCTTAATATTCAAATGTAAAGGAAAAAGTTGCAGTTGGATATCATTCCTTTCAACCATCTCGTGTATGAAAGCAGGAGGTAGGTCACTTCAAGTGAGAAAGGCATTATCTGAGAGCTTGTCTATAGATGAATATTTTTTGCTTGTCTATAGATGAATACTTTTGTTGCGTTCCAGCTAAAATCAGAGGTGTGTGTGTGGTGTATTTATTTCTGTTTTTCATTTAAAATGATTCAAGGTGGAAGGCTTTTCAAAAAGAATATTGAAAACCTAATGAAGATAATATCTGATAATTTTTTAATGTTATCGTAGAGGAAGGAAAATTCTCCTGTACCCTCTTAGCGTCTCCAACTGGGCCTAAGAATTAATCTGACATAAGACAGATTAACAAGAGAAAAACATACGTGGAGGCCTACATAAGAGAGCAAACTGTGAGTGGGAGATATAAATATGGGAGCAGGGAAGCAAAACTGGTGGAAGATCAGAGCTATTTAGCAAGTGTGTTTTTGCACAGATGCATTTCAGTTTGATCACCCAGTGTCTGGTGATAAGGACATTCTCTTCCTGGTACAGGGAAGGCATTTTTTCTCATGGGAAATTTTAGGGCCTACTTTTGGTTGAAAAGGGTGGGTCAGTGGGCTCTTCCTGCATCTGCTGTTTCTCAAGTGCCTTTAGCTCAAAATAATCAATATGCCACAGTGGCATATTTTGAAGTGGTATATCCTAAACTTTCATTATCTTCAATATGAAATAAATGGATTTAGTTAAAAAGCCCTGATGACTTATGTTCAACTCTTGGGAATTCTGAACCTTTCATTCACTGCCTTATAAACTTTGGAGCTTAGCAAGTTGGGATTCCAAATGTTTAGTCTGTTTGACCCCTAAATCCTATCTCGGAACTTATATGTATTTTAATATTCACATAAAATCTTTAGCTATGATATTTAAACATTTTATAGCTAAAAATGTCTATTTTCTTAATTCTCTCTTCTGTGTCAATTCTCGAAATGTTATATATATGCATTTTAATTTTTAATCAAATAGAAGTGGTGTATGAATACTTTCTTTTTGTAAAATATTTTTAAAAAGCCCAGAAACACACCAAGAGCTTTGGTTCTTCTGAAGACAGTTTCAGAACCTCGTCTTTTCCTTCTGCTTGAAAGTAATGAGAGCATATTCTAACATATTCTAACATTCTAAACATATTCTTTAGAATATGCCATCTATATTTATTCAATATAAAAGTATATTATTATTTTATATATTTTTAGCATAATATTATACTATAAATGTTTTTGACAGTTATCAGTGTGACTTCATCATGTATTTGTATTTGTATAAATAAAACTGGTTCATTGAAATAAAGAATACAAATATATCATAATTAGATTATTCAGCCATTTTCTGATGATGGACATTTAGGTTTTTCCAGTGTTTTTGAAAAATAAACCATGCTACAGTAAACATTTTGTACATGCTTTCTTGTGTATATGTGCAAGAGTTTTTTTAGAGGCAATGACAAACAATGAAATTATCGGGTCATAGGGTGTGAACAATACCCTATTTCAAAGTTAATACCATATCATTGTCCATAGTGGTTGTTCCAATGAACGTTTCTATTTGCAGGTCACTCTTTGTACTTCTATTTCACTATCACTTAATATCATTAAGCTTTTGAAGTTTTGTCCATCTAATAGAGGAGATAACAAACTTTGGCTTATGGGTCAAATCTGGCCCACTACCATTTTTTTATAAGCCTGTAAAGTAACAGTGGTTTAAAATTTTTTTAATGGTGACATTTAAATGGTTATGTACATATCTACAAAATAGCCCCTGTTTAGCTTCTTAACCATCGAAGTCTAAAATATTTGATATCTGGCTCTTTAAAGTGTGGTAACTTGTCATCTAATGGAAATTAAATGGTTATGTCATTATTGACATAATTCGCATTTCCATGGTCGCTTAGTAAGATTGAATATATTTTCATATGTTTATTTGGCGTTTATATTTCATTGTCTATTTGTCATTTTTGCTCATGTTTCTAAATTTTAAATTGATTGGATGAACTCTGTACACATTCTGAATACTAATTTTGTGAGACACTGTTATTTCCCTACCCAGTGGTCATCTTCCCTGCCCATTCTGTTTTGCTAGTGTAACTTCACTTCCTTTTCAGGTACCAGGCAATAATGTATAGTTGGGCATCTGAGCCCCACCCAAATCCAAAGTGGGGGGCTATAAAATTATTATTATTCTAAATAATGTTGGCAATTATATGTCTCTTTCCTTGTCTATGATCAGTTTAGGATTGAACGTGTGATGAAATATGTCCAATAAGATATGAAGGCCTCTAGGTAATTTCCCCTCACTTTAGAAAAGAAATACTGGGTTAATTTTATTCCTTTGCAGCTTCTGTTTTCTTTTCTCATTGTTAATTCTGGGAATGTTATGCTTAAAAGTAGCCAGATTAAATGGACAAGTCAGCATTATAGAAAGAGAGCAGGTTCTACATTTTTGAGACTTCTCATAGTTTAGGATGTGTGGGGGGAGGTTGTTTTCTGTTACTTGCAGCCAAGTACATCCTAACTAATGTATTTAGTGTTTGGCATTCTCCCATGTGAATTTTAAAGCCATATTGTCATATTCATAATCATGTCATATTGTCACGTTTAGAATTATTTTGCCTCTAGAGATTAATTTGAGCTTAAATAAGATCTATAAAACATTGAATCTTTCCATAAACTCTCCAATATTCTGTTCTCCTATTAGGGTCTCTAAAAATTTTCTCTAGAAAGATTTTGCAAATTCTTACTACGTATGTTACAAGGTAGTTTATAGTTCTTGTTACTACAGGAAGTGGCTTTTATATTTCTTATTACATTATGGAATTGGTTTTTGTTGGTGGAAAGAATATTTCAGAAATTTTAATATTGATGTTATTTACTACTGGCATGCTACATTTCTTCTTTCAATCTTAATCATTTTTCTGTGGACTTCTTTGAGTTTTCTATGGAACCAGTCATATCATTTGCTAATAATTATAATTTTGTGTCTCATGCCATTGCCTTATAATTTTTACATCTTGGATCTTTATTTTACTGCTTTGTTTGGAATAAGTACAATATTCAATAGAAAGTATGAAAGAAGTCATTCTTGGATTATTTCTGCTTTGTTAACTTAGTGAGAAATGGCTTTAAATATGTCATCTGTAAGTGGGATATTTGTTATAAATTTATTATGTATATGCTTTATAGCAAATTAAGTCCTCTTTCATTCATTCATTTATTTAATTTCACTAATTTTCCAGGTCTTGTTGTTTACTAATGTGAATGAGTGTTGAATGTTATAGAAGAACATTTCAGCCTCTATTCAGATGACAGATTTTTCTCCTTTAATATCTATTGATGCACTGAATTACACTGATAGATCTATTAATTAACAATTATTGTATTCCGAGAAAGAAGTCTACTTTGTCCAGAGTACATAGTTAGGTGCTCCAGTAAAGTTTTTCAGAATTTTATTTGTATATTATTTTTTTCCCTAAATAACTAGCTCTTTAGATCTGTTTGCTCCTTTATCTTTCTGTTAATATTCCTGCCTTCATTTTTCCTTTATCATTTTTCTCATATTTCTTTTATCTTTTTTATAAGTTACTCAAACAGATGCATAGTACAACTTTAGTCTCTCCATTTTTTTTTCTTATAAAAACATGTAATGTGATGAGTTTAACTCTGAGAATTGTTTTGACTTGATTATATAATTGTTATTAACTTCCCATAAAAAGTGTTGGGGTAGATTTATTCATTTGTTTGTTTATATTTAGCCATCACGTATTGACTGCTGCTTCTGTCCCAGACTCTTCACATGTATTTTCTAATTTAATCCTCAAATAACCCTGTGTATTATCCTAATTTCCCGGTTGAGAAAAAGGATTCTGAGAGTTTAAGTGACTCGCCTAATGTCATTCAGCTTGTGACTGGTAGAACCTCTGTCTTCTCTCTGCTGCACAAAATCTTTAAAAATATCATTTAAGCAGGACCATGGTCCTTTCAAAGGATTTTCATCAGCGATGCATTTCCCCAGTATGTGTTTGGATTTGATGGATGGGATAGAATATAGGGATAGGAATGAAAAAAATAAAAGACTATATTTTCTGTTATGCCTGGGGTATTCCAAATCTTCCGTTACTGGTTTTTTTGAAACTTGCTTCTTCAGTGGTAGCTACCTCTGTTTGCTTCATGTAAACAAGTTTGATAAGAGCATGAATCTTTTCATGGAGAGGGTTGACGTCAAAGTCATGAGTTTAAGGAAATTTTATGGAAGGAGTGATTTCAGAATTACAGTTGTTGGAGTGAGTAAAATTAAATTTTGCAATCTGCTTTCCTTATCCTTATTTCAAAATGTTACTTGTTGTGATAGCCTTGCCCCACAAGAAGGTTATAAAGGAAAATAAGTGGAGTATTTTCTGAAAGGGTCATTTTTTTTTTTTAAGTCAGAGTTATTTATTTATTTATTTATTTATTTATTTATTTATTTAGTCAAAGTCCATTTTTAACTAGTAGAACCAGTAGTATTAAAATTGGATTCATAGGGTACCTGGGTGACTCAGTTGGTTGAGCATCTGACTCTTGGTTTTGGCTCAGGTCATGATCTTATGGCTCGTGGGATTGAGCCCGCATCGGGCTCCACGCTGCCAGGGAGGAGGCTGCCTGCGATTCTCTTGCTCCCTCTGTCTCTGCCCCATCCCCCTGCTCTCTCAAAATAAATAAGTAAACATTAAAAAAATAAATAAAATAAAATTGTATTCATAATCTTACTCAGGATTAAGAACTAATTTTTTTTTTCTATAAAACAGAGATGATCATATGTTTGCTTTATTGGTCTTAATGGACTATTCTAATTAAACATTTAGGAATATGATACAACCTTTTCTCCAAGATACTGAACCACCAAACTGGCCTTGTTGTGAAAAAGATGTGAGAGAAATTTGAAAAATGAGACTTTTTTATTTCCTCTTTAGTGATCAGCTTATCCACTAATGTTTAAATTACTGGGCTTGAGTCTGTGGTGATGAAAGTGATAAACTGTCTTTGATAGGATCTGATGATGTAATTCAGAGAAACCCATAGTTTAGTGACCTCTCAGCTTTCATTAAAGAAACTCTCTAGAAACTTTGCAATGTGATTATATTGATCAAGCTTTAGCAACTGATTGCAGTTTCACTTTATTGTTCTTTCAGGCATGATACATGTTTTTGTTTTTTTTTTTTTCCCCTATCACTTTCGATGTTTTTATTAGGCTAGCAATGCATTAGAAACCTGACTTACTGCTTTCTTGAATGTCAGGGCCAGATAGTTTCTGTGTCGTTTTTAAAATAAAAAATGTACTTTTCTGGGGCACCTGGGTGGCTTAGTTGGTTAAGTGTCTGACTTCCATTTAGGCCATGATCTTATGGTTTGTGAGTCCAAGCCCCATGTCAGACTCTGTGCTGTGCTGACAGTGGGGAGCCCACTTTAGATTCTCTGTCTCCCTCTCTTTCTGACCCTCTTCTACCCACACTGTCTCTCTCAAAAATAAATAAATAAACATTGTTTTTAAAACGTACTTTTCCAGGTCTTTAATATTTCATTTGGGCGATGAGAAAAAGCTTCTCTTTGCCAAGCAAACTTGCCATATTCAGAATGCATTCATTTTAGAAATTAAGGAAATCACATTTTTTAAAGTTATTTCTTTATTTTTGAGAAAGAGAGAGAGTAGGGGAGGGGCCATGAGAGAGGGAGAGAGAGAATCCCAAGCAGGCTCTGCACTCTCAGCACAGAGTCCGGTGCAGGGCTCAGACTCACGAACTGTGAGATCATGACCTGAGCTGAAATCAAGAGTCAGACATTTAGCTGACTGAACCCCTCAGGCACCCTGGGAAATCGTATTATTTCTTATTTGCTTTGATTTTTTTTGGCTTCTTATAATTTAAGAAAATATTTGTGTTTTCTATTGTGTCCTGCTGAAGTTTGTTAAATAATACTGTGAACCCACTAAACACATGAATTATTTCACTCTAGGCAATGGACTCATCTTAATTATAAGTAGATCTTGATTTTTTTAAAGTTTGTTTACTTATTTTGAGAGAGTGAGGGAGGGGCCATGAGAGAGGGAGAGAGAACCCTAATCAGACTCTGCACTCTGCACTGAGCCCAACGTGGGGCTCAGTCCCATCACCATGAGATCATGACCTGGGCCAAAATCAAGAGTTGGGCGCTTAACCAACTGAGCCACCCAGGTGCCCCTGATCTTGCTTTTTAACAAGGAATACTCTTTTTTTTTCTTCTTAATCTTGTTTTCTAATGGGAGAATGTAATTAGGAGCTAAGACACTTGACATTTGATTTTGGTGAGTGATTTAATTTGAGCTCTACCCCTCTGGGCATAGCAGAGCTTAAAATCTCGGGGGGTGGGGGGAACCTGTTTAGAAGCAGTCTGGAAGCATGGAGGTCACTCTTCATTTCCTCTGGGTTGTTATCCAGATGCAGTCCTATTTGTGCTTTTGCTTCACTTCACTCAGCTGAGCATGGATGCTTTCTTGATCCTTTACATTTCACACCACTGAGTTTGATTGTTCTCAGGTCTATAGTTGCTCACTGGTAGCATTACTCACACTAATATTCTAGGCTTCAAATCCTAGTCAAAACCAGTCCCTTGAGATTCACAGATGGTGAGTCACTAGAGACCATGCAAAATACCCAGATTATCAAAGTCTTGTTGAAGCTATTTCTGCCAGGCGAATCTATAGTGTAACAGGCTTGACCATTAAATTTTGGTGTTAGAATGTCCAAATCCTCATTTCAACAATCTTATGGATGAATTGTCTCAGTGAGTATGCTGGAGAGAGAAATCCACAAAAAATTCTGGCATGTTGCTCCAGGATCTTTCTTCACATATTGACTTTATTTGAGAAAATAAGCCCATCTCTTGTTAACACAGGCAAACTGACAACCCAACTTCTCTCTTACTCTTTGCAATATTTTTTTGTTTCTCCTCCCTGATAGTCAGTCTGATCCTGTCATTTGTATTAATAAAACTTTCTGTGTAAATCAAACTGCTGCTCCTTTGGAGAGTCATGAATAAACTATTAAAATCCAACCTCTATCTGTATATTGTCTGCCTTGTGAAAAATGAAATTAAAGGACTCATCTGTGAATACCAAATTCATGGCATTTGTAATGCTAGTGGATTTACAAGTTCATTCCCCAGGGCTGCAGTGCATCCAGATGAAAGAGACTCTCTGTGTTCACTGCGAGGTACATTCATGAAGTTTTAGGGACCCCAAGATGTAAACTGTTCTCGTGTTAGATAGGAATTGTTAGTTGGGTGATGATCTGCAAAGGCTTACAAGGGAGATTAGTTCTTAGACTTAATCATGGTATCCAAAGTCTAGACTGCCTTCAGTGCTTACTGTTCAGGATAGGCAGAACACTGAGAGTATTGGAAATCTTCATCCATTCACTCATTTTATTTTTGTTTTTATTTTTATTATTTTTTTTTTGAGAGAGAGCATGTGCAAGTGAGCAGAGGGAGAGGGAGAGAGAGAATCCAAAGCAGGCTCTGTACTCTGCGCTGAGCCTGACATAGGGCTCAATCTCATGACCATAAAATCATAACCTGAACCAAAATCAAGAGTCAGACACTTAACCAACAGAACTATCCAAGTTCAGTGTATTAATATGTCATTCACTCGTGTATCAACATGTCTTGCACACCTACTTTGTACTAGAGACTCTGTTATACACTGAAAATACAAAGTTGAAAAAAAGAAGAGTATCTTTCAAAGAATGATTGCTTAGTTTATTGCAGCATCCTTGGAGGTATAGTTTCCACATGAGTTGACATGCATTTATTTAATTCTTGAATCTGTTTAAGCACCAGTGCTGATCTAGATGCCATAAGGGAGTAGACTGGCATGTCCTCAACATTTGCCCTAATTTCCATACCACTTCATCTGCCTACCTTTCTCATGATTTGCCTTTGTATTATTTAGTGTATTGATGTAAAAACATACCTACAGTGTTCCCCTGTAATACTGTATGCTCCCTGGGGAAAGGCTAATAGCTGATTAATGTTTATAACCCCTACACTAAATATTTCTTGAGTAAACTTTGAAGGTGGCAGCTTACCATATACAGCACTGACATAGGTAAGAAAGGGTCACTAATTACTGAATTATTCAAGCACTAATTTTTCTAGTCTGCTTGCCCCAGCACGCTCATGTGACTAATTTTGTTCTCATAGGGGCAGTCCGACGACTCTGGTTTTTAGTCTGGTTCTACCGTTGGCTGTGTAAGCTGTAGCACATCATATAATCTTTCTGCACCTCAGTTTCCCCATCAGTTTCTAAAAACAGTGGCCAGTTTAATTCAGATTCTATAGATAGATGTATGTGTTCTGTTTTACTAAGTGTAACCAAAATTGACTGCAGCCTGCTTGGTTTAGAGTGCTTTCTTAGAACCAGATGCTATTAGGATTTCCCAATTTTTACTGTTAAGACTTTAAAAATTCCTTCCCAGGATGTATTCTCAAAAAATACTATATGGTATCCATTACTATGATCTTTAGGCTCTTAACATCTAGACCATGTAGGAAGACAAAAGTAAAGGAGAAAATTGGGGAAAGGATTTGTGAATTCAGTAAAAATGGTGGTCACATTTACCAGAGAGAGAGGTCTTACTGTGGAATGAAGATTCATCCAATCCTTGTGGTACTAAACAACATCCTGTCTTTCTGCTGGAAGGACTATCTCTGAAATGAGATTGGATGCATTTTACCTTTCCCTAAGTTGTATCTTTAAAAACATAGTCCCCAAAACACTTCTTTTTATTTTAGGAGAAAAAAAATGCAAGTCATTTTATGAAGATATGTTTTCATAAATAAAAACCACATTAAAAAGGGGCACCTGGGTAGCTCAGTTGGTTAAGCGTCCAAATCTTGATTTCAGCTCGGGACGTGATTTCATGGTTTGTGAGTTCGAGCCCCATGTCAGACTCAGCGCTGACGTCCTGGGAGTCTGCTTGGGATTCTCTATCTTCCTCTCCCTCTGCCTGTCCCAGCTCATGATCTCTCTATTTCTCTCTCTCTCTCTCTCTCTCTCAAAAATAAATAAAAAAAAATAAACATTAATATATATATATATTCACTAGGAGTTCCTGGGTGACTCAGTCGGTTGAGTGTCCAACTCTTGATTTTGGCTCAGGTCATGCTTTTACAGTTTGTGAGATAGAAGCTTGAGTTGGCTCTGCACTGTCAGTGCAGAGCCTGCTTGGGATTCTCTCTCCCTGTCTCTCGGCCCCTCCCCCACTTGTGCATGTGTATGCTCTTGCTATCTCAAAATAAACTTTAAAAAGTATATATTTATATATGCACTAATATACCTATATTCATTAAATAACATATTTGTATATGTATTCATAAATACTTCTCATGACCAAATATTTTAAAACATTAGGATGAAAAAAATGTCTTTTTTTTTCTTGCCACACATGTAGAAATGAATATTCATGGAGTATGTCAAGTTTGGTAGAACAGACACCTCCAACTCTTAAGATAACTGAGTAAGGTTCTCAGGTAAATGTTGTTTATGTCAACTGTCACAATGGATATTTTGTCAATATGAAATAATCTGAGGTGTATTTTCACTCTTCCAAATTTCTTTGCTCTGATTACTGTCATCTTAATTATGAATTCATGGAGGGAAACAGCTACATTTAAATTTAATGCACCTGGAGACAAATATATTAAATATTCATTTTATTTTAAGAATCTAAGTCACTAAGTCTTATAATTTACCTTGCGTATCTTAACTATGGTACATTTGTTTGCACATTCAAGTTATTTTAACTCCTAATTTTTACAGCAAATCCATAGGAAGTAGGCCCAAAGGTCACATTTGGCTAAGAGGCTAAGTGATTAGTCTAGGATTTTCCAAGTTAGATGTAGATTTAGAAATAAATACTAGCATGTTCCAGTTGATATCTTGAACTTACAAAACAAAAATTGATAAGGCTGGTGTTCAGACAAATCAACTGATACTATGAGTTAAACTTCTATCTGATGAAACAATGTGTCTTTAAAGAGATCATCCCCAAGAGTTAAGATTTGAAAATTCACGTATCAAAGGTGAAAAGAGTGGCATGAAGCCAGAAACCCAGCATAAACCTTGAAGGGTAATGTGAGAAAGTAGTATTCCCAGTAGTCAAAGGGTAAGTAGCAGGTGCAGTGAAAGTGATGCCTCAGAAATGGTAGGGGCAGCATGGAGCCAGAAAAGAAAGTCCTCCTGGAGTCAACAGCAATTAGTAGAAGACAAAGGAAAACATGCAAAGTAAGATATTCAGCCCCATGAGACATTAGAAAAATGCTACTTAAATCACAGGATACCTCTGTGCACCCATTAGAATGGCAAAAATTAAAAGAATTGACAGTACTAAGTGTTGACAAGGATATGGAGCAACTGGAACTCTCATACATTACTGATGGTAATATAAAATGCTACTACCACCTTGGAAAACTGGAAGTTTCTTAAACATTAAACATATTCCTAAAGTATCATGCAGCTGTTCCACTGTTAGGAACATACCCAAGAGAAATGAAAAGCATATATTACCATTCAAATCCTATATGCAAACATTCCTTGCAATATCATTTATAATATACAAAAACAATCCAAATTTTCATGACATTGTTTGATTATATAAAATTCTAAAACATTTTAGATTTTCTAGTGATACAATTCAGATTGGTGCTTGCCTGGGGAAAGGGCACAGGGAGGGATGGGTTATACAGGGGCACAAGGAAACTTTAGAAGAAACTTAGAAATGCTCCATAACTTGATTGTGGTTTCACGGATACATACATGTGTCATGGATGCATACAGGTGTCAAAACTCATCAAGCTGTACATTTTAAATGGACGCTACTTCTTGTACACAGATTGAATTTCAATAAAATTATAAAATTATCAGTCATTGGGAGACCCTGGATAGAAAGCTATGAGCAGGGGCGCCTGGGTGGCTCAGTCGGTTGAGCGCCGACTTCGGCTCAGGTCACGATCTCGCGGTCCGTGAGTTCGAGCCCCGCATCGGGCCCCTATGCTGACAGCTCAGAGCCCGGAGCCTGTTTCAGATTCTGTGTCTCCCTCTCTCTGACCCTCCCCCATTCATGCTCTGTCTCTCTCTGTCTCAAAAATAAAAATAAAAACGTTAAAAAAAAAAAAAAAAGAAAGCTATGAGCAAAGGAAATCAGGATACAAGTAAGAATTCATCCTAGAATGAGAAACATAGGCAAAGACATAATCTAGATAGGACAAAAGCTGAGCTAGATATTTCCACCTCTCAGCTATCCTCTCCTTTTCACTTGACTAAAGAATATAAATCTATAGGATTAACTATAACACTTCAAATAATAACTTATCTATAATTTATAGACTGCTTATTATATGACAAAGTATACTACTAGATGCTCAAAAATGTATACCCCATGTTTTTAGACATAAAAATTGGGGTTGGGGGACTCACAGGGAGGTCTTTAATAATTTCTTGACTGTTTTTCCTTTTATTTCATCCCTTTAGTCCTACTTTCTATTACCCTTAAGGAATAATTCTTTGTGTATCTTAAAGGGTGATTTACACATTCAGGCATTTTGGGGGTTTTATCTGTTATTACACCCAGCTTTTCAAGACCCCCCCCCCCCCCCCCGAAAAACCTCCTCTTCCTAAAGAAGCTTTCAGGGAATATGTTTTTTTTCAAACTGGAGTTATATGCAGGCAGGCCAAAAATTAGCATTTGTTTTTAATATCCACAGTAGCTCTTTGGCATGGAGACTAGTCCGAATTTCCTTATGAGGCAACTGAGGTGGTAAAGATAAAGAGATCTTGCCTGAGTTCACATAAATAAGTGGGGAATCTACAGTTTGATTCCAGACCTTTCTGGCTTCAGACAATGCACAGTCCATCCCTTAAACTTAGTCATCAAATAGAGATTGGGGATTTGCCCAGATTGAGTTAGAGGTGGCCCAAGGCATCTGAAGCCAATAATTGGTAGAGAGATAGTATACTTAGACTGTAATTTTTGGGGAAATCTAAGAATGAGGGCACAGGGAGAGGTGTGGTATGATATATTAAACAAAGCATGAGGATGAGGTTGGCATTCATTGGGGAGATAGTCCCACAGTGTGCCAAAGCACCTTATCAGGCCCTGAAAATCCAGCTTCAAATACAAAATAGCTGCAGTCTCCTGTGAATTTCTAGTTGAGAGAGGGGCGACAGACCCTTGGACAAGTGTTTGTAATTCAGTAATTTGTGATACAGGTATGCACATGATGCTGTAAGGCTTAGATGTAGGCATCTAAGTTATACTGGAGAATCCAGGAAAAGCATTTCAGAAAAGATGTAGTTTAAAGCAAAAGCAATCAGGTGAAGAGTGAATGAAAGCCATTCCAGGAAAATCCGTTAGGCTCTGCTTATGCAGGACACATGACATAAAATGGTTGTCCAGATCCATTGAAGCTAGTTGTCAGGGCTGGAGTAGAGGGTGAGTATGAGTGAGGCATGTGTTGGGAGCTAAGAGGGGGGCTGGAGTAACAGTTCAAAGGGGTCTTGTGTGTTACATTAAAGTGTTTCAACTTTTTCCTTAAAACTTGGGGAGCCACAGAAGAACCCGCAGCAGATGAATGTTTTAACATACATTTGTAATACTGGCTATCTGAAAACATGGCCTGCAGGTTGTCATAGGGATGTAGTCACCATTTTCAGCTTGCCTCTTTATTGTGCCCTGAGAAAGATGTAAGGGTGTCTTGGCTGTAGTATCAGAACATTGAGGTTGCTGGAATTGATTCTGTAGGATTGGCAAAGTTCACCTTTGAGAAAGGGCTTAACATTTATTGAATTCTGAGTATGTGCTAGACCCTGGGCTAGGTTCTTACTCAGAGTTATTCTATATAATTCTCACAACTAGTAAATACTGTGTCATCTGGGGCACAGTTAAGTGTTGCGTACATTTCTCAGGTAGTTTGACCCATACCAAAGTTTTGCCCAAGAGACTGGGAACAGAAATAATGAGTGCCACTTTCAGACAGGACAGCTAAGAGCCAGTGTGTATCTTCCATCTCCTTATTCCCATATCATAGTGAACTTGGAAATACTGTGTATTTCAGATGGCATAAGTTCAAGTTCAGGAACAGTCAACCAATCTACATGAGATACTGAGTAAGATATAAACCCTTCTTTTTTTGAGCCACTGACTTTTCAGAGTTATTGATTACTCCACTATACCCTAAACTACCCTTGCTAATGTAGTGTCCCTTCAAACAAACCTATTTATACATTTGTACATTTGTTTATTTGGAGTAAAGTTTTAAAAATGTCTACTAGAGACATTTCTGGTTTGGTCAAAAGAGACACAAGGACATGTCACTAGTTTTATCAGAAGTCACACTTATAAACTTGAGTCACCTTGCACCAAGGCTTCTATTTAATCCACTGATCTTCTAGGGTGGCTATTGATTAGCACCTTGGACAGTAGTATGACTAGTCTGCCCCTTAATCTAATTTTAGACAGTATTAACCCTCATGTGTAGATGAGAAAATGGAGGCTAAGACAAGTAACTTGCGCAAGGTCAAATGTTTAGTAAATGATAGAGGCTATATTTGAATTAGCTTGTTTAATTATTATAACTTGTCTGACTTCAGAGGTCATTATCTTTCCAATACTCTAGACCATCATTTATATTATTGAATTGTTCAACAAAGACAGTTTCTTAACGTGCAGTTGTATTGGTATTAAATCCTTCTGTCTATGTGTGTTTTTTAAAATTATTCTTAAAATATTAAAAAATTTTTTTAATGTTTACTTACTTTTGAGAGAGAGGGAGAGAGACAGAGCATGAGTGGGGGAGGGACAGAGAGAGAGGGAGACAGGATCCAAAGCAGGCTGCAGGCTCTGAGCTCTCAGCACAGAGCCAGATGTGGGGCTTGAACTCATGAACCGTGAGATCATGACCTGAGCCAAAGCAGGATGCTCAACCGACTGAGCCACCCAGGCACCCCTAAAATATTTTTTAGACAGAAAGTATGAACAGGAAAGAGGGGCAGAGAGAGAGAGAGAAAGAGAGAGAGAGAGAGAGAGAGAGGATCTTAAGCAGGCTCCAAGTTCAGGGCAGAGCCACACGCAGGGCTCGATCCTATGACCCTGGGATCATGACCTGAGCTGAGATTAAGAGTTGGACACTCAACCAACTGAGCCACCCAGGTGTGTGTTTATTTTATATCATCTTGTCCTCACAAGCAGCCTCCTTTGCCGCAGCTTGAAGGTGAACTTGGAAATACCATGTATTTCAGATGGCGTTAAGTTCAAGTTAGAGAACAGTAAGCAGAGTATTTTTATTTATTTATTTTTTTTTAATTTTTTTTTCACTTTTTTAATTTATTTTTGGGACAGAGAGAGAGACAGAGCATGAACGGGGGAGGGGCAGAGAGAGAGGGAGACACAGAATCAGAAACAGGCTCCAGGCTCCGAGCCATCAGCCCAGAGCCTGACGCGGGGCTCGAACTCACTGACCTCGAGATTGTGACCTGGCTGAAGTCGGACGCTTAACCGACTGCGCCACCCAGGCGCCCCATAGCAGAGTATTTTTAAAGGCTCTGGACGCCTTGGAAAAATAGCATGGCTTTAAAGTTGTTGATTTAGAAATAGCTAAGAAAGTAAAAAGAAAACTACAATCTTTGCTGAAATTAATAAGAGCACTAATGAGGGGAAGATGAGTGTGTGTGCTGCCCCTAGTTCTGATCTCGGAGACGCACTCTGTGTCCTGCCACATCCTGCACACCTTTGAAGAGGAGTGGGTGGCCAAGCAGATCAAGAGGGTGCTTAACATGAGGGCCAGCCTGATCCTGGGCTTCTCTGCAAAATGGGACTGTGACAAGAATGAGCGGAAGAAATAAGAAAGTACTCCTCACGTGTGTGAACCTCACTCTGTTCCATCACCTCCATGCAGCTCAGCATGTTTATTGGAAACCATTATGTCACGGTACCATTGTTAATAAATGAGCTGCTCACGTGGGAAAAAAAAAGAGGATTTCCCGGGTCTCCAGAGGAGCAGTGACTTGCTACAGGAAACCCACACCAGCTAGTGATAAGAGCACAACCATAAACCCTGTGCCTGCTGTCCTAACAACAATTTTTCTACTGCAGGAAATGTTTCTGCCCCTCTTTTTTGCTCTGCAAGACTGTCTCTGTGTTGGATTCTATGAGCTTGTTTGCAGAATTACACTCAAATGCATTTTTGTTTACCCCCAATAAATAAATAGCTCTGGGATACTTACTAATAGTTCTGGTTTGCACAATATTCTTTCAGACTGGAAACCGTGGGAGAATGAGAAGCCTTCTAAGCTGCCTACCAGGCACTTTTCACATCTTACTTGGCTAGAGGTGTCTGTGACGATGAAGGGAGACATTTAGGCTGTTCTTTTCTCAGTTCCAACCTGCCCAGAACTGACCTATCTGCAGTTATTATGGACTTGGTAGACAGCAAAGCAGAGTGAAAAAAATATCAGTTTTGGGAATTTGAAATTGCTAAGTTTGCATTTCATGTTTGCTGTGTGATCTTAGGCAGCTCACTTGAACTGTCTTAGCCTCTGTTTTCTAAGCTCTAAAATGAAGATAAAGTGATATGTAAATGTTCTCCATGAAGCAAGTATCAGTCACTTCAGTAATTAATCCTCGAGCAAGAATTGCATTAGCCTTTGGTACTAGGAGACACATGAACTTCTTCAATTCTCAAGGGCTTGCTTGGATGGGGAGGTCTTGGGAAAGGCCTAAATCTTGACACAGAATGTGGCCAAGTCCTTAGCTCCCTCTCCCTGGAACCATGGTCATATGCAGGAAAATGATTCTGTTTGTGCTTAACAGAAGCTGTTTATGTAGTGGGCTTCAGGACTCAGCATGACAGTGGAGAGAAGAGCATCATTGTTTTGTATCTTGGACACAGAAAATTCAAAATCGTGTGAGCTTCCTCAGTGATAATGGTGAGACATCATTGCAAGAAACTGAGACTGCTAGTAGCTACATTGGCTTTCCAAAAATCAGCCATCATGGTGACTGGTTCTGTTGTCTGTGACTAAATTATTACAGCCTTCTCCTGGCTGAAAGCAGAAGGCAATAAGCAATAAGGAGTACTAATTTATAATTTACATAAGTATTCCTTGGCTCTGACTAGTCCCTTAGGGTGGGGAAATTTGGACTTTACCTTCTTCATTATAGGGATGGGGCTTGGAATTTAAATTAAAAATCTAAATTTAATTATATTATTGTTCCTTGGCAGCCTTATTTTTTATTCCATGCTGACCAAGTTAGGCCTATGGCTACAATATCTTATATTTATTAGGTTTTTCATAAAGATTAGGGGTAATACAGTCCATAGCCTAGCATCGGTAGGTAATACAGTTCATAGCCTAACACCTAGTAGGCAGTCAGTGAGTGGTAACCATCAACATTATTATTTTAAAAATTAAATTTATCAGATACTACTGCTTGGGATAGTTGGGGCATTGGTAAGTTGTAAGTCTACAAAGCCTAAATTTTATATAATATTTTTAAACTGATTTTATTTATCTTCAGAAACACTTTTTTTCTTTAATGTTTATTTTTGAAAGAGAGACAGAGCGCAAGCTGGGGAGGGGCAGGGAGAGAGGAGGACACAGAATCCAAAGCAGGCTCCAGGCTCTGAGCTGTCAGCACGGAGCCTGATGCGGGGCTTCAACTCACGAACCGTGAAATCATGACCTGAGCTGAAGTCGGAGGCTTAACCGACTGAACCACCCAGGCGCCGCCAGAAACACTTTTTTAAAAACTTTTTCTGTTAACATTACCAACAGCTTTTAATGATCTTTTGTCTTTCAACCTTTTGAATCAACCTACTACTTACTGCTTGAACACTTTCACTATGTAGCTGATTATCTTTCCAGCTCATGGAAGACTGAGAATCATATCTTAGGTTCAGTGGTGATGTTCAAAATACTTACAGCTAGTGCAGTATGGACCATACTAATCACAGTGGAGGCTGGCTGTCACCTGGGTGGTCATACTGGCACATACCAGAGCAATAGTGCGACTCATTTTATATGTCTCTGAATCCTTCATAGTGCCTTCCACATAAAAGAGACTCAACAAATATTTATTCATGATTAAAGTTGGGAAGTTTCTACAAAGTAATATCAGGGGAGACTGGCTACTAAGTGTCCTCCCCCCCAATTATCCCAGTTAGGTCTCCAGTTTTGTGGGCTGAGGAACTCAGGTTAGTTGAACTTACAAACTTAGGCATGAATTGGAATTCCAATTTATTTATTTAAAGTAGAGCTATGTATTGATATTTACTGTGGTCTCAGCACTGCATTTCTTGAGTAAAGGCTGACTTACGTGGGAAGTCAAGTTATCACAAGAGGATACTGTGACTTGTATAATATCAAGGAAGAAATCCTTATATTTATGGTCAGTTGGTTTCAACAAAGGTACCAAAGCTGTTCGGTAAAGGAAAAGAGAGTCGTTTCATCTGGAAAAATTGGCTATGCACACGCAAAAAAATGAGCCTAGTCTCTATGTCACATCATACACACAAGAAAAATAACTCAAAATGGATTACAGCCCTAAATTTCAGAGCTAAAACCATGAAACTTCTAGAAGAAAACTAGGAGAAAATATTTGTGACCTTAGATTAGGCAATAATTTTTCCATCAATAAAAGAAATAATTGGGGTGCCTGGGTGGCTCTCAGTGGGTTGAGCATCCGACTCTTGATTTCGGCTCAGGTCATGATCTCACAGTTCATGAGTTCAGGCCCTGCATTGGACTCTGTACTGATAACACAGAGCCTGCTTGGGATTCTCTGTCTTTGTCTCTCTCTCTGCCCTCCCCCGGCCCCACTCTCTGTCTCTTTCAAAAATAAATAGGGGCACCTGGGTGGCTCAGTTGGTTAAGCGTCCAACGTGGGCTCAGGTCACAATCTCACCATTTGTGGGTTCAAGCCCCGTGTCAGGCTCTGTGCTGACAGCTCAGAGCCTGGAGTCTGCTTCTGATTCTGTGTTTCCCTCTCTCTCTGCCCCTCCCCCACTCACGCTCTGTCTGTCTCTCCCTCTCTCTCAAAAAATGAATAAAACATAAAAAAAAATGTTTAGGGGTGCCTGGGTGGCTCAGTCAGTTAAGCCTCCAACTTTGGTCCAGGTCATGATCTCATGATTTGTGGGTTTGAGCCCCTTGTCAGGCTCTTTGCTGACAGCTCAGAGGCTGGAGCCTGCTTCTCTCTGCCCTCTCCCAGCCTCTCTCTCTGCCCCTCCCCTGCTCACTCTCCATCTCTCTCTCTCTCAAAAATAAACATTAAAAATTTGTAATAAAAATAAATAAATAGACACAAAAAATAAAAAGAATGATAAATTTTACTTCATTTAAAAAAAAACACTTTTACTCTTCTAAAGAAGGAAAATAAAAAGACTAGTAAGTGACTGGGAGAAAATATTTGTGAAACATATATCTGAAAAAGGGTTACATATATCTGAAAAAGGGTTTGTATCCAGAATATATAAATAATGTTTATCATTCAATAATAAGACAATGTAATTAAAAAATGGGAGGCACATTTGAATAGTTACTTCACAACGAAAATATACAAATTGCCAATAAGCACATGAAAAGATGCTTAATATCAGTCATTAGGGAAATCAAATTAAAACCACAATGCGATACCTCTACGCACCCACTGGAATGGCTATAATCCAAAGACTTACAATATTAGTGTTGGTGAAGATGTGGAGAAACTGAAATCCTTGTACATTGCTGTTGAGTATGTAAAATGGTATAGGCACTTACATATACTTCCATCTAACCTAGCAATTTCACTTCTAGGTATCTACCTACCCCAGAGAAATTAAAACATATGTTCACACTAAGACTTGTGGCAATTGCCCGTGGCAATTTATTCATGTAATCCAAGTATGCCAGAACTAGTGAACAGATAAAATGTAGATGCATACATATATTTGAATGGAATGCTATTTGTCAATTTTAAAGATGATCTATCGATACCTACAACATAGATGAACCTCAAATATATTATGCTAAATGGAAGAATTCATTATAAAGGACTATATATTATATGACCCTGTTTATATAAGATTTCCAGAAAAGGCAAATCTATAGAGACAGAAATTCAGATTTATAGTTGTCTGGGACTGAGAGTCTGAGTAGGAATTGATTGCAAATGAGCACAAGGAAACTTTGGATGATGGGAATATTCTAAAACTAGATTGTGGTCATGATTATACAACTGTATAAATTTACTAAGAGTCATTCGACTGCACACATATAATGGATGACTATTGTGCTATGTAAACTATCCTTCAATACAGGTGTAAAAAATTCAAGGACAGGAGAGTGGGCTGCTGTATAAAATCTTTGAGACATCAAGCCCCCATAGAGTAGCTGTGCCTATCTGTGCAACAGAAACATTTGCCTCCCAAAGAATTGTGCCTGGGTAGACCCATCTGGAACACTGAAGAAAGGAGTTAGAAACAGTGATTCTGTTTATTTAAAATTCTTCATTGATCAGGGTGCCTGGGTGGCTCAGTCGGTTGAGAGTCCAACTTCAGATCAGGTCATGATCTCATGGTTCGTGAGTTCAAGCCCCGCGTCAGGCTCTGTGGTGACAGCTTGGAGCCTGGAGCCTGCTTTAGATTCTGTGTCTCTGTCTCTCTCTGACCCTCCCATGCTTGCACTCCTCCCCACCTCAAAAATAAACGTTAAAAAATTTTAAAAAATTCTTCATTGACCAAAGCCCATTTGTATGGATACATTCTGTTTTTTATTATGTTAATATAATCAATATTTTTCTGGCATGAGAATCATTTTGTCTGTGAAATGATATGGCATATTTCTGTTCTAATTCATTTTTGGTCTTTTTATAGTTGAACAAAAAGAAAGTACTCAGTTCTGGTAGTTTATAGCTTAAATTATATCCAAAGGAATTAAGTCGTTTCTAAATTCCCTTCTCTCCAAATTATTGGAGAATATTTAACTTCAGTCCCACGTATAACTACAATACATGTGCACATGTGTGCACACATATGCACACACACAAATTACCACTTCATTAGTAACCTACAAAGTTCTTTTTTTTTCCTAGAGAAATATTATTTTACTTTCCCATAAACTTACTAGTAAGTCCTTAACAGTTTTTGAGTTTTGTAGATATGGAAGATAGTATTTAAGTGGAGGAATATATGTACAGTAATCTTACAGATATTCATAAATTTCTCCAAGTAGAGGTGAAAAATGGAGATATATTTTATTCATTCTTTGAAACCAGAAAAGGAGGGGAAGAGATGGAAAATACAAATATATGTGCAAAGTAGGACATTTACTTCCCCAAAATGTAAATAAAGTATTTGGCGGGGGAGGGGAGGAGTGATTTAAAGAATAAGAATTTTAAAGTGTTGGTTGGTTGTTTATGTTTATTTTCCAAATCAACAATGTGATTCAAGGGAACACTAATAAATGAAACATTACTTTCCAATAAATGGATTCAGGATGTGGCAACAACAGCCCTTTCAAACTGGCCTCTCTTACCAAAAAGTGATACTGGAAATAGTGTGTAGGTTCTTTTCTAAGGCTCCATCTATCATTCTCCTCTTACTACTGTGGAAATCATGAGTCAATACAACCAGATCTGGTTAGAGAAGAATGACATTGACAAACAGATCAGGTTTGGACACACCATAAATATCACACAGTACCTCCCACAGCAGGCCAAGGCAAAGCCTGGTGAAACAATCTATCATTCTAAGTACAACGCATATGGAGGATGTCCAAAGATGTTGTTGATTGCTGCTGCCCCAGCAAAACTTCTTTTTTTCATTAATGATGGAGTTCAAGTCCACATCGTTCTTTCCAGCTTTTCTTTTGCTCCTTATGTGTGGGCCCACCAGCACATGGCACATTTAGAAGTTGTTTACTTCTACAATTCAGTATTTCTTCAGTCTGAGATTCTTATCAGATAATTTTTTTAAGCAGACTCCCTTAAGACTAGTTGTTTTGTCCCTAAAATGGTTTTGATGCTGTTGATGTATTTATTACTTTAGGTAAAGCATTCACATCAGTGGTCTCCAAAGGGAGATGGGGAAGTGTAACAAAAGGAGTGAGAAGAAGGATCCATTAGAGTGTGGGAACAAAGTACCAGAACTTCTTTTTCAGTTGTTCTCTAGCATGAAAGATTACTTAAGCTTCATAGTATTTAACATGTGGATTAGAACTGGTGCACTCATAGGTCACTGTGTGAGCGGGTCACAAATTATCTATGAGTTACCCTGAGGGAAGATGGGGGTCTCACATTTTGGAGGGATTAATTGACCCAGTGTTATTCCTGTTTGTTCATTTATTAATTTTAAACACACTACATGATGTGGAAACAATTTTAGTGGTTTTAAAACAAATCCATAGGTTGAAAAATAGGAAAAATTCTAATAAAAAAATGGCAGCTCTAGTTCTTAGCAGTAGCTCTTTGGCAACCAAACCAGGAAGTAAAAACAACGGTTATCTAATTATATGTGTCAAGAAGATGGGCAAGGAATTTTTTTAATTATAAAGAAAATTTGTTGAAATTAAATTTTACATCCACCTTTGTTAACAAGAAACAATTGTGTTGAAGTTTAGTTAATGATAGTACATATGGCATACATATGTTGAATTTGCTTCTTTTTCTAATGGGATATTCGCTCAAGCTACTTGGAGACCACTTAGTTAGAAATCTCACTTGGAATTTGCGTATACATGATTCAGGGTGTTTCTGAGTGTGAAGACCTCTCAGGAGGGGTGGGGAATGTGGGAATTCAGGGTAACAGCAAGGAATCTGGCAGATACTCAATATAAGAAGCAGGTGGATCCTGGATACAGCTGATACTCTGGATGTGTAAACCGGGATACTACATGAATTGCTTAGCGTCTGGGTGTCCTTATCAAAACCTAGACCACTGTCCCTGTGTTCCACATGACCGAGAGGAGGAGCAGCATAATGTTCTGCTTTTCCATGCACTAGGTCAAGGCATCTGAAAGTGATAAATGGCACAATGCCACAAGCAGTGTAAAAATCTCAACTTAAGTCTCAGGTGGTAAAAGATGAGCCATGAAAACCTGTAATATTAAAATAATTTATTCTTAACAACTGACCTCTATATGTACAGGGGAAAAAGATGTTTATTTGGATTAGCTCAGAAATTCTACTAGTGGTCATCTACCCAGAGACTCCAACTTAATTTACACTTTTAATTAATTAGTTAAGCAAATATTTATTGAGTGCCTACTAAGTGCTTAGTGCTAGTAATTAATGCCATTTACTGAGCATTTTCTATGCCGAACTGTGGGCTAAACCTTTAAGTATGTCAGTGTGATTAATCCTCGAACAACTTTTTTTTTAAGTTTATTTATTCATTTTTAGAGAGAGAGAGATAGAAAGAGAGAGAGAGAGAGAGAGAGTAAGCTGGAGAGGGGCAGAGAGAGAGAGAGGAAGGGAGAGAGAATCCCAAGCAGGATCTGCACTGTCAGCACAGAGCCTGATGCAGGGCCCGAACCCACAAACCTCAGATCATGACCTGAGCCAAAATCAAGAGTCAGAGGCTCAACTGACTGAGCCACCCAGGCACCCCAATTTTTCAACAAGTTTTAAAGTGAGATGTTGTAATCCCAATTACAGAAATAAGGAAATCAAGGTACAAAAAGATAAAGTATTTAGCCCAGTTCTAAACAGGAGTTTCTGGAACAACCTCAGATCTATGGACACAATGCCTTGATGGATGGAAAACTATATAGAGAGTGAGTGGAGGGGAAAGGAGAGAAAAACCATGGGAGGTGGGAGAACAACAGCCTGTCTCTGAAGGACTTTCTTTTTGTTTTTAATTGAAGTAGAGTTGATACACAAGGTTACATTAGTTTCAGGTGCCCAACATAGTTGTTACATGCTGAGCTACTTTCTTAAGGGAACTGCCTGGTACTTTGTCCTCAGATCCCTCTAGCTATGTTATTTGAAACTTTCCACAGACAGGAAAGAGAAGACTTCTGCTGTAGCCCCTGTCATTGTTTCAGGATTGTATCAATCTCTCAGCTCTTCTCATTCTGACCTTCATTTCATGCCCCTCCCCCTGACCCTGTCCCATACCTGGCCTTCTGCTCATTCCCCAATGGCACCTCTTCCTATCCTTCAAAATCAGGCTCTCAGGGACTGTCTTTGACATCTCTTACCAGATGTTTCTCTGGCTAAACATAGTCTTCTTGGATCTTTGCTTATGGGTGATACAAGGTTGAAGTCCAAGAGACTATCAGCATCCTCCAGACCCCACCATCTGCACTGTTCTTGTTTGAATAAACTCCTCAGGTCTCAGCTCTTTCTAACCAAAGGGTACTGGTATTATGTCTTACTTTGGCTTGGTGAGAAGTTTGTCCCTCGGATTGCAGATCAGCTTGCTCTGCTGCCCTGCCCGGCAGTCTTCTTTTCAGACCATCTGATAGCTCTACTCAAAGACTTCCCCTCTTGCATTCCTTAATCTGGCTTCCTTCCCTTGCCTGAGCTTCAATTAAAATAGGGCAGACCTCTTTCGGAATTGTGACATTTGTCTTGACCTTCCCAGGTGCCTCTGTGTGTTGCTTCTACTCTTTGACATTCAGGCTTTAAAATCATCATCATGATCAGTATTTTTATCATCATCATTTGTATTGGTTCCATATATTTGTTTTATTTTTAAAAAGAACACAGAATAAAGGTGAAGTTCCCACAGTCTTACTCAACCTCTCAGCTCCCTTTCTCCCTAGAGCCATCCAGCATCATGGATTACAGTTTCTACATATATGTACCCAGAAGCAATTAATAATAACTGATGTTCATTGACCACTTAGTATACAACTAGCAGTATTCCAGGTGGCTCACGTGTACTCCTTCCTTGACTTTGAAACAATCCTATATGAAATAGGTACTTATTATTTCCTCCATTTAAATGTGGGGCTATCAAGAACTTAAGTAACTTGCACAAAGTCACACAGCTAATAAGTAGTGGAACTGAGATTCAAAGGCAGGCAGGCAGGCAGGCATCTAACTCCAGAACCAGTGGGCTTCATCATATGTTAATGCTGGTAACTGCTCTAGTATATTACACAACCTTTTGTGATATTGCTTAGAGGATTTTTTAAATGCCCAAAAATTCAGTTTAAAAATTTCCCTCAAGGGGCACCTGGGTGGCTCAGTCAGTTAAGCAACCGACTTTAGCCCAGGTCATGATCTCACAGTTTGTGAGTTCGAGCCCCACATTGGGGCTGACAGCTCGGATGCCGGGGAGCCTGCTTTAGATTCTGTGTCTCCCTCTCTCTCTGCCCCTCCCCCACGCCCCCGCTTGCACTCTGTCTCCCTCTGTCTCAAAAATGAACATTAAAAAAATTTTTTTTTAATTTCCCTCGGTTAATTTTTCTTCTCAACATTACGTTTTTGAGATATTAATCCAAACATTGATAGTTACTGCTGTATAATATTCTATTAGGAAAATCCATCATAATTTACTATATTCTCCTCAATGGGCACCTAAAGTGTTTCTGATTTTCATTACTAGAAGCTGTGCTGCAGTGAGCATTGTTGTGCATGTCTCCTTGGTAATAGTCATGTTCTCCTCCAATTCAAATAAGGCTATTTCATCATTGCCTTTATCAATTGATAGGATGAAGTGGTTAATTTAAATGATTGCTACCAATATCTGACTGATTGGTAAAAGATGAGTTATTTGCTGGATTTTGCATTTTAGTAGACTTATTAGAGGAAATAAGGTAATGCTGTGAAGAATTCCAGAACTGAGGAAGAAAAGGTGCATTTGAAGGTCATATGTAGGGGAAGATAGCCCTGGTATCTTCAGGACACCTGCCATCCATCCACTAAGGCTGACTTTCCTCTTCAAATCATGGAAATCTAGGTCTCCATGAGAGTCTTTGTTTCGGCACCAATATTCCAAAGTGGTTCAGATGCTACGCAAACCATTTTCAGTGCCCCTTTTTCTCCCTTATCAACTGTAAACATATAGACAGAATGTTTATTGGATTACAGAGTACTCTGGGATATAATAGCCATGTGACTTCAAGATAGAAGAAAAGAAATTTCTAAATCTTGAAAACGATGTGTGGATATGTTTGCACACCAAGTGGGATTTCCTCTGTAGTCCAGGCAGCCTTGCTCTTGAATAATTTAAGTTGCTTGAATTGGCAGGCATCTGTGCTCAGCACTGCCCTACCAACACACACATTGCTTGCCCTTTGGATGGAGATGGTCCAAGAGGAAACATCAGAGACCTATCTACCAGAAGCCCAAGAAGATTTTGTGTCGTGACACCTGCAGTATTTTATTCATGAAGAAGCTTCACTAGAATGAATTGTTTTTCTGAATAAGCTCATTGCAAATACATTCACTTGTCTCTTATTTGATGTGTATGTGGCTTTTCCATATACATCTTGGTACATGGCACAGATGTTGTCCTGGAATAGAAGACCCACTGGACCTGAACTGTAACAAGTGGAAAAATAGAATTTCCTATTAACAGCACAGCATCAAGGAAGAATGTCTAGTTCTAATTCTAACACTCAGTGGTTTGGTGAAATTGGACAAGTTATTGTAAGTGGGAATCATAACATTACTGATCTCACCATATTGTAAGATGATTACAATAATATTCTCTAAATTAGTATAAGTTAGCTAAATTCATTTTTAAAAATCTAATCTGTTTCTTAAACACTTATTAGTATACCTTATGTAGTAGTGATCTACACAGAAAAATCCTGTAAAATTTACTGTAAAATGGACATACCGACACCTCATTCCTAGAGTTTATGTGGGGAGAAAAATGGCTCGATACATGCAGAGTACTATGTGTAAGAAAAAAGCCTGGCCACCTGTCAAGTTCTCTCTAATTGTGATTCTGTTATTCAGGGATCACTCAGCTGGTGGCTACAGATGAGAATAACGGTCACTAGTTACTTTAATGTTAAAGTGCAGAACATCTCAATCTAGGAGGCCTGCTACTCTTCCCCAGGAGAAACCAAGGACAGCAGTTTAATGAGCATACCTACCCTTCTCTTACCCAACATGTATAAAAGAAATCTGCAGAAAGGATTCTTAAGGAAATACGGGTTGTATAGAGTGGTAGCAATTCCATCCTTAGCAAGAAAGGATTATGTGGGGCGCCTGGGTGGCTCAGTCCATTAAGGGTCCAACTTTGGCTCACAGTTTGTGAGTTCAAGCCCTGCATTGGGCTTTGTGCTGACAGTTCAGAGTCTGGAGTCCACTTCAAGTTCTGTGTGTCTCTCTCTGTCTGCCCCTCCTCTGCTCATTCTGTCTCTCTGTCTCTCTGTCTGTCTCTCTCTCTCTCAAATAAATACACACTAAATATTTTAAAAAATAAAAGTAAAAAGAAGAAAGGATTATGTGCTTTGTTCTCCTGTCTTTCCACAGGTTGGGCATGCCCAAGTTGCCTTCCCTGACCACATAAGTAAGTCAAGGACTAAGGATAATCTGTTAGACGTTGCTGAGTCACAGTTGGTTAAGATCCTACTCTGGATTTCAGTTCGGGTCATGATCTCAAGGTTTGTGAGATGGAGCCTGAGTTGGGTTCTGTGCTCACAGCCTGGAGCCTGCTTAGGATTCTTTCTTTCTCTCTCTCTCCCTCTCTCTCTGTCTCAACCCCTTTCCCACTTGCACTCTCTCTCTCAAAATAAATAAACATAAAAAAAAAAGAAACAAAGAAATCGCTGAGCTGGGGGCACCTGGGTGGCTCAGTCAGTTAAGCATCATATTCTTGATTTCACTCAGGGGATGATTTCAATTTTGCTGACAGTGTCGAGCCTGCTTGGAATTCTCTGTGTCTCTTTCTGTCTCTTTCTGTCTCTCTCTCAAAATAAATAAGCTTTAAAAAAGAATTGTAAGAGAAATTGCTGAGGGGCGCCTGGGTGGCTCAGTTGGTTAAGCGTCTGACTTGTCTCAGATGCTTATGAGATCTGTCTCAGATCTTATGGTCCATGGGTTCGAGCCCTACCTTAGGCTCTGTGCTGACAGCTCAAAGCCTGGAACCTGCCTCAAGTTCTCTGGCTCCTTCTCTGTCTGCCCCTCCCCTGCTGGTGCTTTGTCTCTGTCTCTCTGTCTCAAAAATAAATAAACATTAAAAAAATTTTTTTTAAGCAATTGCTGAGCTGGGGCATGTGGGTGGCTCTATTGGTTGAGCACCTGACTCTTGATCTTGGCTCATGTCATGATATGACATTTCATGGAATCGAGCCCCACATCTGGCTCTGTGCTGACAGTATAGAGCCTTCTTGGGATTCTCTCTCCCCCTTCTCTCTGCCCCCCCCCCCCACTAAATCAATACATATTTAAAAAATTGCTGAGCCACTGAGTTGATAAATCATCTGTTCTCTAGGCTTGAGCATGTTAAGGGACCAGAGGGATACGACAGTGCAGGAGAAAATCCCATGGTGAAGCCTGCAGGTCTGTGTTTGGTGTGACCAGGATATGTGAGTGGAACCTCACTGAAGG
The DNA here is from genome assembly GCF_018350215.1 of Panthera leo. Lineage (NCBI taxonomy): Eukaryota > Metazoa > Chordata > Mammalia > Carnivora > Felidae > Panthera > Panthera leo. Next base: position 22,419,933 of record NC_056691.1, on the reverse strand, counting down.
TGAGTAGGTGACTGAATATTAAGCTTCTTTCAAAATTGCTGCCCCATTCCAGGTGCCACCCATTGGGCAAAGGAAGCCCAGCAGTCAGAGGATGTGGGTGGATCACCTGCGCCAGGCCTGAAGCCAGGAGGAAGAAGCCCCGCCCTAGTCAGATCCCAACATCAGGGAGTTAAGCAGGGAGAAACCCCCCGAAGTCCCACCTGCGAGTCCAAAAATGCCTCCCGTGAGGAAGTCAGCCTGTGGTAGAGAGAAGGAAATGAGGGCCAGACAGTGGCCCCTTGGCAAGAGAGAGAGGCCAGTTTACTCTGAATGGTCGCTTTGCAGAACGTCTTCCTTCCTCTCCTTCATCCTTGCTCCAGTCCCAGAAGAGCAATCATAGCAAAGGAGGTGAAGAATGGTACAAGAGAGAACACCCTCTCCACTCCCTGTCACCTCCCCTTGTTCCAAGCCACGTGCATACCTGTCTGTCCTGTCTTGAATTGTAGAGGAAGTGAGCTGTGAGTTGACATTGACATTAAGGTTTTTAAACAGAGCACCAAAATCAGTCAGAAAATTTAGGAAATTGGACTGAGATACCACTTGGGAGCGTGAAATCCAGTGGGAATGGAGGCTTGACAAAGAACTTTTATTTAAAAAAAACAAAACAAAACAAAGACAAAAAACCTTTTCATGGTTCTATCACAAGTTGATACACCTTGATGAAATCCGTTAAATTAGTGATCAGTTATTCATTATAAATGTTTCTAGCCTTATAGGACTAAGTGTCCTGAGAAGTTGTTCCTCCAAACAGATCTTGTGAGCTTTTTACTCTGTCTTGGCAGACAGGAAACTTGGCCTGCTTTCCGTATGGCTAATCTTAAATTGTTCGTGCATTTGTTCATTTATTCAATCTACATTTATTGAGCATTTAGTGTGCCAGACACTGAACTACTGAACCAGACTCTTGGGATAATTAAGCAGGCCAAATACTCAGTTCACATGATTTCACATGGAATAAAAAGACTTTTTTTTTTTTTTTTTTTTTTTTTTTTTTTTTTTTTGCTGAAGCTTTTGAAGCAGTGGCAGACGCTGCCCAAAATAAATTGTGGGCTTTACAACCAAATAGCATTCTGAACTGCCCGGTAGAAATAATGGTGACCATGCATGCTGGGCTTCCCAGGGAAGCCTTGATTTCTTATAATTTCATTTTTTTACAATAAAGTAAATTTATTCAATATGTAGCTAAGTGCAATTTATTTTTTATGACTTTGTAACACTTTTCATTTAAATTTATAAATAATGAAACATCCTTTGTTAGAACACATGCCCAGTTTTTTTATTTGAAAAATGTGGATGGCTTAGTTCTATAGATTTTTTAAAAAGCAAATTTAGATCTAGATTATGATGACAAAACTATGGAAGTTATTTCCTTCGGCCCTAGATTATGATGACAAAAATGTGAAAGTTATTGTTTCTCGGAAACCCAGCTTTCTGGCAGTGGTATCTCTTGGCATCTGACACTGTTTTTGAAGGTAAAATAAATGCAGCTAAAGCAATGGTTTGCCTGATGCCAATTTAAAAACACAGCGATGTGAAGTCCACTGATGTCCTGTGCTTTCAAAGGTAATGAATAGGTGCACCTGATCTCCACTCAGGTCGTAATTCTTGCAGGATGAAATGAAAGCTAGCAGAGCGAGAGGGTTGAGAGGGAGAGAGAGAGAGAGAGAGAGAGAGAGAGAGAGAGAGAGAGAGACTTGGAGAAGGAGAGGGGAGAGAGAGCCAGGGTAGAATGGTCTGTAACCATCTTAGCTGTCCTCTCAAAATAATGTCTTGGCACAGGCCATTCGAGAAGCATGATGAGGATAATAATCAGCTGTTGTTTTTAGATTCCTTTTAGTTTTATTGTGGAATAATTTAATTAAAATACATTTTTATGACCATTTTATGGCCTCTGTCTTCTCTCTCCACTGCTGTAATTTCCTGGAAAGGAGATGTATGACATCCTGTGGGCATCCCCGGTAGCTTTTCGATCATCAATCCCTATCTTCTGAGTTAGTTTCATTCTGCCAAAGGAATCCTGTTCTTAGCATTCTTGTCACTGAAGATGAGTGGTCTGATTATCTGATGTACTGCACAGTTACGGGGAAAAAAATACTTAACATTTCTTTTATCTCCTACTTGAGCATGGTAGGCTTAGAAAACAGAGACCTGGCAGTAATATATGTCTTTTATACACATGCCCTTCTTCTCTCCCAAGTGTGGAAGGCAGAATGATGCCCCCCTCCAACATGTCAGCATTCTAATCCTCAGAACCTGTAAATATGTTATCGTATGTGACAAAGGAGATATTGCATATGTGATTATCTGAGAACCTTGAGATGGGAAATAACCCTGGATGCTACAGGTGGATCCGCTGTAATCATAGGGTCCTTAAAAGTGGCAGGAGTGAGGTCGGTAAAAGAGACATGATAGGGAACCAGAGTCAGATTTTGGGCTGCTAGCTTTGAAGATGGATGGAGGGGCCACAAGCCAAGGAGTGTGGGCTGCCTCTCGAAGGTGAAAGGCAGGGAAACAAATTGTTCCCTCAGAGCCTCCAGCAGAAACACAGCACTGCTGACACCATGATTTTAGCGCAGTGACACCCATGTCAGACTTTTAAACTACAGAACTGTAGAATCATAAAACTGTGTTGTTTTACAAGCCTCTGGTAACAGCAGCAATAGAAAGCTAATATACCAAATGCCCTTTCTGTGTATAGGCAGAAGCCTAAATTTATTAGCTTTTAATTGCATTATTTAATAACAGTCTCCCTAACCTCATGAGCCTTTGATTGCCATATTTTATATAATTGGAGATGCACTATTGGCAGCAGATTTCTCACTTCTCTGTACTTCCTTTCTAATCGATGCTGTTTTTAGAAACCAATTTTCAGTGGCAACATCCTTATACTTGGACATTTCCATTCCTATTTTTTCTCAAGTCTAATTTTAATTACATTTGTCAGTAGATAGAAGACCCAAGCCAGACAGGGCTTCATGAATTTTATAACAGTTGATGAAATAGGAGGGAACACTCTCCTTCCTTTTATATTTGGAAGATTTCTCTTCAGTTGAATGATAAGAGTGAAATCTAACAAAATCACCTTCATGTTTTACTGTGATGGTGAATATTCTGTGGCCAGTAATGTTCTCTAGAAAGGAAGCCACTTCTTTGGAGCAAATATTAGTGCCAAAGACAAGGAAAATCTTGGTATGATTCAGTCTGCAACTTCCTTAATTGGAAGCTACAAATCAGTGTGAACCTGGGGTTCGCTTATAGAGACGTTAGTTTTTCAAGCACTTTATTTTACCTGTCATGCATTTTTTTTCATACAGTCTCTATTGCTCTGTAACACACTGGAGTTAAACAGCTCTCATATAGGTTTCTTGGACACTCCCATGAAATGTATGGAAAAGTAAAAGAATTTGTGGCTGCCTTTTTTTCCTTTGGAGTTTTAATAGGGGTTTTGTTAAGGTTGTGCAGGCTTTGGGTTAAGGCAGTGCCTGTGTTACAAGCTCAGTTGTGATAAACAGAGACAACAACACTCCAGTGAGGTCTTTGTACAGATCTAGCAAATGTCAGATGTCAGGCAATATTCTGTTGTTGTTGTTGTTTTGTTTTTTGTTTTTTGTTTTTTTTTTTAGGTTCCTTGTTAGTGGGGCACTAAATTCCACTATTATTTTAGCTGTAAAATTTGTGGCAGTTGAGGGATGCCTGGGTGGCACAGTCAGATGAGGGTCCAACTTCAGCTCAGGTCATGATCTCACGGTCTAGTCCATGGGTTCAAGCCCCGCACCGGGCTCTGTGCTAACAGCTCAGAGCCTGGAGCCTGCTTCAGATTCTGTGTGTCCCTCTCTCTCTCTGCCCCTCCCCCACCGATACTCTGTCTCTCTCTCTCTCTCTCTCTCTCTCTCTCTCAAAAATAACTAAACGTTAAAAAAATTTTAAAAATGTTGTGGCAGTTGATTGATTTTTAAGGGCAATATTCACATAGCATTAAATTTTCAGAGGATTGAATGGTGTGATGGTATGATGGGTGATGATGCTGTGTGTGTGTGTGTGTGTGTGTGTGTGCGCGCGTGCGCGCGCACGCGCGCTTCTGGGGTGGAGAGAGGAAGGGAGGGAGAGAGAATGAATAAGAGGAGACAAGCCTCAATGAGACACAAAATATTCTTTCCAAAGGAACCTGACATTAGTTCAAGGAAACACTTCCTAATTGGAAATCAAGGTATACCAAGTAAGAAGCAAACTGTTACAGTCTTTGAAAACTTGACATGGGAATGTCCTGCCATTCTGCGTTCTTCTTCCCTTCATTTTCCAACCCTTTTCTCATCCTCTGAGCTGTTCTTCCCCCTCTCCAGGAAGAGGACCTTGACTTCGCAAAGAAATTAAAAGCCTTTAACAAGACAATTTTGTTATCTCCTCAGAAACAACAAAGCATCTTCCTAATCGCAGACAAACTGTTTGCATTTCCTGTCCTTCTTCCTTCTCATTACAAAGGAGGTGTCCCTGTTGCCTAACACTTTAACCCCTTTGGGCTTGCTCCAGAACTTCCCATCCTCATGTACTAAGTCTTTCCCTCTGAACTGGGTACTTTCCATCAACTTTTAAACATGCTTATCTCTGATTCTTTTAAGAATAACAAAAAGAATCTCCTTCTCTCTTCAAATATGGCGTTCTCTTCTCTTCCCCTCTATAGCCACTTTCTTCAAATTGCTTCTCAGTTCACCTCCATTTGGCATTTGATCTCCTGACTCCACCAAAATTGCTCTCATTTATGTCATCAATAATGTCCATTTCACTAAATTGAATGGACACTTGCACTTTGCTTCTTCCTTACCGCTCAGCGGATTTGGACACATCCTCCTTCCCAAAACACTCTTTCCTTGAACTCTGTGGCATAACACTTTCTTTGCATTTCTCCTACTTATTTATTAATTCTTTTCCTATTTCTGTTTTAGGCTTAACCTGTGTGCCTAATTGTTGGCTAAGGGAGTTACAGTTCCATTCTTGGCCCTCTTCCCTCTGTACCATTTCTTGCTCATACCTTCAATTACCATCTTTAAGTTGATGAATCCCAAATATCATTTTCCTAGCCCAGACTGTTCCTTTGTTTCACATCTGAATATCCATCTGCCTATTTGGCCCTTTCTCTTAAGTATCTCAAAATCACCTAAACCAAATATGTCCAAGAATATACTCACAATTATCTTGGTCTTTTTCAAGCAAATACCATCAGTAATGCTATCAGCAAATGATCTAATCTCTACTCACATATGGAAGCCAGGAGGTAGGAATCATCTTTGACAAATCCCTCTGATTTACTCCACCAGTCCCATTCAGCACTGAGTCCTGTTTTTTTTTTTTTTATTTTTTCTAAAACTCACTCAAGTATATACACTACTCATCTCTATCAACTTCAATGTAGTCTAAGATACCATGGTAACTACCTCCCCTCCAGTGCGTTTTCTGTGACATAGCTAGAGTCATCTTTTCATAGCAAATCTGAATCTGTTACTTTCCAGGTTCAAAGCCTTTGATGGCCTACTCACTGCTCTATGGATTAAAAAAAATACGCTATTTCACATGCCCTGTAGTATTTTGCATTCTCTAGTGTCAGTGTGTACCATATTTCCATCTTCTTTAGTTGGCTCCAGGCACATTGCCCTTCTCTCCGTTTCATATACATGTCATATTCCTCCAGCCACAGGGCTTTTGTACATGCTTATACACTCTTCTCCCATTCCCTGTTGAATTCCTACATATCAAGGATCATCTCTATTAACTTTCAATCACAACAAAATATCTTCCCAATATCAAACATACATTTGCATCTACCTGGTTCTCCTTCATTATAATGGAGATGTCCCTACTATTTAAAATTTTGAGGGCCATCTGGATGGCTCAGTTGGTTAAGCATCCAACTCTTGATTTCGGTTCAGGTCATGATCTCATGGTTGGGAGATGGAGCCCCATGTCAGATTCCACGCTGGACACGGTGCCTGGTTGGGATTTTCTCTCTCTCCCTCTCCTGCTGCCCCTCCCCTGCTTGCTCTCTCTCTCTTTCTCTCAAAAACAAACAACCCACTTTGAATTGTACCCCCTCTAGTTTGCAGCAGAACTTTTTCAGAAAAATCACTCTTGCTTTCTCTATTCCTGTGTATAGAGGTCTTTCCTGCTGTTCTAATCTGTGGGTTGCTTCATGATCTCCTACTAATTTCTAAACTCTGTCAACACATATTCAACCATTTTCCTATATTAAATTTATTTTATTGGAAATACTTTAATTTATTTATATTTTCCTGGTTAGACTTTGGCTGATACAATTTTTTAATATCAGGATTAGTCCCAGGAAACAAATTCTCAAGAACAAATTCTGAGCTTAGATTGCTTGCTTCTTTTAGCTTGAACACAGTGCAAAACTTTCAGGTGGAAAATGAGATACTATAATTAATCTATCTCATCAAGTGGCATTGCAATTACTTAAATTATAACCTGGTTTGTTTGCAGTGATGTGCCAATTGAAAGCTAGGCTTAGGGAAAACAAGTAGCTCTTGTATCTAACTACAAAAATGAGATGGCTGTTTTTGACTGTGCTGGACTGCTTACAAAAAGAAAATGATAAGCTTTGAGCTTTAAACTCTTAGCTGAAGGGACACAGCCAGAGAATCAGAGAGCCGCTATAGCATTCTTAGAGTTTATTTATATCAGAAGTTTATTTATATCAAGGTTACAGATCAGAACTATGTACAATTTGCAAAGTTACCATGCAAGTTGAAAACACAGACCCACCAATTTATTATGTTATCATTAAGGCATGAATTCTAAATGATAGATCTCTGAGAGTGTAGGGAGGATATTTGAGCAGATGCAGTTGAATTTGAGAACCATGAACAAACATGTCTGCAAAGTTTCATTACCAACAGATACAATTATGTCTAATGAAGGTAGTCTTCCTGGACTAAAAGAGCTTATAATTTATTCACCTGAAAAAGTTGCCTTGAAAAGAGATGCATATTTTCCTTAAGACTCACCAGAAGCATATCTTATTGCTTCCAGATCTATTACCAGTTGACAAAAGACAAAAAAATTCAAAGCTGGCTTATAGGTGAGTCTGTAAAATATGCTGTAACCAGACAAAAATCATTGTTGCTGCATTCTAGAACCACTGAGGTAGCCCTTAAAAAGAGTCGTCAAAGAAAATCACATAAGTGGGATGAACTTCAGATAATACATCTGGTTATCTGTTTTACTTGTAAGTAGATATGTCCTGAGGTATGGATCTACGTTATCTTTTTAGCAATGGCTAACGCTTTGGCTATGTTGTTCAGGAACTCAGAACAAACACGATTATATGATGATCAACAATGAGGTTTAGAAGATATGTAGAAAGACTCCCTGTAATAATATGTGCATATTTATGTTCGTGTGAGCACTCCTCAAAGGATATCCATGGAGAGGTATCTTGTAGTATTCCAAGTGGATAAGTTGATGTTTTCTGTTGATGTCAGTCTCTTCTCTGAACTGCTCGGATGCTTGCTTTACAAACTGGCCTCTAGTGGTGGGAAAGGAAGCTTTGCATGGATGCAAAAACATGAGCTTCCCCTCATTAAAGTTGATATGGCTGCCTAGTTCCTAAGTACCTAACGTATCAACAGCAAAGGCCAATCCTGAGCCCCTCACTTGATAACTATTACACTACCAGGGGTCAAGCTATCGATCTGGTAACAGTTTGATTATATTTCATTGCTTTTCCATCATAGGTTAGGGGCAGCAATCTGTACCTTCTAGGATACAGCCCAATTGGCTCATGGTTGTTTTACATGTTTAAGTATGTTATATGCACTACGATCATGGACTTAGTACTTTACTTATCATGATAGTATCCCATACAACATTGCTTTTGACTGAAGAAATTATTTTACATCAAAAGAAGTGCCCAAAAAATTAATTAGTTTTCTTTTTATATCTTTGCTTTCAGAAACAGATAGCCTGGGGTATCTGGGTGGCTCACTCAGTAGTTTAAGCCTCTGACTCTTGAACTCGGCTCAGGTCATATCTCATAGTTCATGAGTTCAAGCCCTGTGTCTGGCTCTGCACTGACAGAGTGGGGCCTGCTTGGGATTCTCTCTCTCTCTCCCTCTCTGTCTCTCTCTATGTCCCTCCCTCGCTCAGGCCCTCTCTTTCTCTCTCTCAAGATAAATAAATAAACTTAAAAAGAAAAGAGAAGCAGATAGCCTGATAAAATGGTGGACATTAACTGAAGATAAAATAGTAGACATTAACTGAAGATTCAGCATCGGCACTAGCTAGGAGACAGCATTCTGCGAGTTTAAGTTGTTCTCCTACAGGATACAGCATTTACTTTGAACCAATGACCAGCACATGACACTTTTTCTCTCACGGCTGGAATTTCCAAGGAGTATTATTCTAAAGGAGTATTATTTCCACCAGGGAACACAACCCCTGTTCCATTGGATTGGAGCTCTTTTTGCATCCTCATGCCATTGAGCCAGTAGTCAGAGGAAGGTGATTGGTTCTGGCTGGGTGATTAATTCTGATTGCCAAGGGTAATTAGGGTTGCTTCTACACAGTGGGGATAGGTAGAAACTCAGAACCTAGTTCTTAGATCCTGCACATTAGTGGATTCACTAAAGTGTCTCTTAGTAATTTCATGTCTAATAATAAATGTCAACGGAAAACAGTAGTAACCCAAGAATAGCAGAAAGCTGTATATGCAGACATTTCAGGAATGTTTGCAACACCCCACCAGTTAAAGAATCCTCACCAAAGTGATGACTTAGGGCTAAGGTAACATTGTGTTTGAAGAATATCAACGAGGAATGATAGAACAACTTTGGAAAAGACTTTGGCAGTTTTCTTAAACAGTTTATTGCTGATACACGATCCAGCCATTCCACTCCTCGATATTTACTCAAGATAAAAGGAAATATATGCCCATATGAGGACATGAATATGAATTTTCATGGCAACTTTTATTTGTGATAGCTCCAAACAGCACATAATGCAAATGTCCATCAACAGACGAATAGATAATATGTTTTTATCTATCTATATGTGTATAGGTATATATGCATATAAAATATATTACTACTCAACAATAAAAGATATTGCTGCACACAACAGCATGGATGAGTATCAAAATAACTTTGCTAGGTGAAGGAATCCATACAAAATACTCATGAGTCCTAACATTTATATAAAATTCATTGTGACAGAAAGATCAGTGGTTACTTGGGACTTGGGAGTGGGGGTGGGGAATAGGGAGAAACAGAAGAGAGGAATTTCAAAGGGACGTGAGGAAACTTTTGGCGGTGATGATTCCATTGGTATATTCATATGTCAAAATATATCGAATTGCATACTTTAAATAAATATATGCACCTTATTGTATATCAATTATGCCTCAGTAAAGCTGCCGTAAAAATATCAACCGTGGCCTCGTGATCAGTTATATGCTACACATATTCACTATGTATACATTATCCTGTGGTTTCTTTTGTTTCATTTTCTCTACTGCTTTGTTTAAAAGATGTCAGTAGGAATTACTTTTAGAAAATTAGTTCATAGGTCACTGGGCTAGTGATGGCATGAAGGGGAGGATACTTTACTTCTATATGGACATGGTGATTGATGGGCCTTTACATCTCCTCTTTTGGGAAGTGGGTGAGAACATGTTTATTTTTTGCTGGACAGTTATTCTGTGGATTCTGTGGATAATATTCTGTGAAACAGGAGAGGGAAGCTGTTATGATGTGAGAGCTAAATATGGGCAGAGAGGTGCAGTGAATGCTAAGAAGCAAAATAGGGGTGGACTGTGTAGGTCACAGATATTCATCTACCTTACTTTCCCTGCACTGCTCTGTGCACAGTAAAGACATTTCCCATATTTCCTTGTGTACCATCTTCTAGGTATGGTTGCCCAAGTGACAGTCTCAGGGGAAAACCAGAGGAAAAGGAAGAAGCCAGAATATTTCTTCTTTCTTCCCTCTATCTAGTGGCATCTTGAAGCAGGTGCATCTTCTCTCTGGTTCCTGGTCCTGCCGGGGAGTCCATCACTCTATCTTTTTAATTTTTTTTAATGTTTATTTATTTATGAAACAGAGAGAGACAGAGCATGAGTGGGGGATGGGCAGAGAGAGAGGGAGACACAACCTGAAGCAGGCTCCAGGCCCTGAGCTGGCAGCACAGAGTCCGACGCGGGGCTCGCACTCACAAACCGCGAGATCATGACCTGAGCCGAAGTCGGTCGCTCAACTGACTGAGCCACCCAGGCGCCCCTCTATCTTGTAGACCTACGAGGGGAAGCTGCTACTACGCTACTAGTGGTCCCAGTTCCAGCCAGACATCGTTGGCTTTCGGGTTCCTGTAACATCGCATAGTAATCTGCTGCTGTTGCTAATTTCTAGGTTGCCTCACTGCCCCAGATTTGGCTTTTTAACTTTCCCGTCACTATGTAAACAATGCCCTGTACTAAATTCTCTTTGTTTGAAAAATAACTCCTTTTGTTTGAAATACCTGGACCTGATTGATAGGAGAAGTGAAGAAGCTGGATAAACAAAGAGAACACAGGTTATTTCAATTTCAGCACAGGCTGTTATCCCAAGTGGTGTTGAGTAAACTTGTTAATCCTCTTTGATGTGGCATCAAGCTGAAGGTCCTTCTTGTCATCCAAGGCCCTCCCTAATATGGCTTCTTCCTGTCTCTTCAACTTTCCTTCTGACGACTGCGCACCTCACCCCGCAATTTAGCCATTCCGAACCACTTGCACTTCCCGGAGGGTTGTTGCACTCCATGCCTCTGCAAGCTCTGAAAAGCCACGACTTTTGAAATCTGACTTATTTTCTCAAGACTGAGTTCAAGTGCCTCTTGCAAATGTGACACCTCTGCTGACACATAGACAGAATGGGTGTCTCTGTTCTTTGTGACCTAATCTGTATTCCACATATTTACATGCATATTTACCCTGCAAAACACTGTCAGCTCCTCAAGGATAAGGAATTAGTCAGTTCTGTATCGTTGCTTATGGAACACTATCAGGTATTTGCTGAACGAGTCACTGCATAAAGGACGGTGATGAGTAGTGTTTCTACTGGGTATTTCTTAAGGACCAGCCCATCATCTTCCTGGTAGCAAGGTAAACATTTTCAGCCATCAAAAGTGACTTGACAGCTGAAAATATCAAATAATAGCCTATGGCCACAGCCTGCCTTCTGTATAAAGAAGTAGAGCTCATTTGGAAGACATCTGTACATCACTTGGGCCCTCCAACTAGATCAAGAAAAATCTAACAGTCCGCCAGCAGCTTGCTTGTTTCATTGTGGCTTGTGTTCCAGCCCATAGCATATTGGCCACAATCCCAATGAACAAATGTTGATGAGATTGAAGGAGGGCAGGCTGTGAAAATGAAATAAACAATGGCCCTCTAACATGTTGGAATAAAGCATATTTAATGTCTTTGGAACTCACATTAACAATCATTCTAGATTATTGAGCAGACCTTCATTTTCTACTTACTGGAGTATTGCAATTGCCTTTGGGGGATTTAAGCTACTGTCCTGGCAAAACAGTTCAATCATGCTGGCCCCTTCAGTGATAGTGACATAACCACAGTTGTGCTCTCCAGGAATTTTTCCTCCTTTCTCCAAATCTAATGCATCATGAGTGTTTCTCTTGGGTAAGAGGTAAAAATGATTTGTAGAAACCTTTGAAGGCTGGGGGCCCAGTTTTCTACTATTTTAGTGATGATTTATACTTCTTTATGATCCTGAAATGCTATACTCTGAGAAGGTTTGCAATTTTGTGGTTCTGCTGGTTTCAAACCAACCAGCATTAAGCCTATTGCATTAGCAGGATGGATTTTCATCACCCTCGCCTCTCATCTTTAGCAGGCCAAGGCAGGGTTGCAGGTTGGAGAGACCTGCCCTCCCTCTTTTCTCCTCTCCTGTGCAAGCCACTCCAAGTAAAACACAAGTAAAAACTGCAGCCTGTCAGGCCTCTGATATTCATCAGCATTTCTGAGATCCAATTGAAAAGTATGTTTTGGCTTTGCCAGGGGGAGAATGGGTGAATGTCCGCTCATAACATTTCTAGTGTCTGGAAAGATCCAGTCTTGTGCCTGAGGCAAAGGGCATTAAAAAGAAGAGCTCTGCTGTCACCTGCTTCAAATTATTTTTGCCTGCAGCATATAAGAAAAGTGTCTGTGTTGAAGAGAGAGGAGACAGGGAAAGAACGTCTGCCTTTTCTCTCCAGGTAACCAAGAGAGCCAGGTGCATGTAATGTTTAGGAGACAAAACCTTTGCAACTAATATCAAGGGGTGATTGAGTGAGTTATTCGCACTAAGCTTTAAATGTCAAATACTGCTCTCTTCTATTTACTATTATTTTTTGACCCTGATCAAGCATGTTATTCTCAACATCAGTAACCCATACCTCAGGATAATCGTAGGGGATTGGATTATACTATTGTTCTCCAAACTGTATTTCTTGAGGTAGGCATTATAGGGGATAAAAGGTTCAATTACAAATAAGTTTAAAAGCAAAGTCTTATTATATCCTCCTGTGTTTGTTTCCTATGGTACTATAAAAAAATTGTCACAAATTTAATGGCTTCAAACAACAAAGATTTATTTTCTTACAGTTCTGGGGGTCAGAAGTTCAAGATGGGTATAACTGGGCTAAAATCAAGGTGTTGGCAAGTTGTGTTTCCACCTAGAGGCTCTAGAGCAGGATTCATACCCTTGTCTTTTTCAGCTTTTAAACACATCCCTTGGATTGTGTCTTGGGCCATCTTATCTCTGCCCTCTATGTCTATCATCATATCATCACATCTCTTCTGACCCTTACATTCCTGTCTCTTTTTTGTAAGGACCCTTGTGATTACAGCCAGGCCCATTAGGATAATCCAGGACAGTCCCCCATCTCAGGACCCTTAATCACATCTGCAAAGTCCCTGTTGCCATGTAACATATTCACATGTTTGGGATTAAAATATGGGCATCTTGGGGGATTGTTATTCTGTCAACCACACTTTCACTCATTGAAACCAACAATACTTAATACCACATTAAGGATTCTGCAAAGTCTTGTAAGAAATTATGTTTTCTTTTGCTTAACTCAGATGGTCCCAAACCTCTTTCCATTTTCTCTTTATTTCCAAGAACACCTGCTCTTATATGGGACACAGCTTAAGAAATGGAAGACTAAATAATTCGAGCTTTAAGAATTTAATATCTGTGGGGTTGCCTTGGAGGCTCAGTCAGTTGAACATCTGACTCTTGATTTTGGCTCAGGTCATGATCTCACAGTTTTATGAGTTCAAGCCTCATGTCGGGCTCTGTGCTGACAGCACAGAGCCTGCCTGGGATTCTCCCTCTCCCTGTCTCTCTCTGCCCTTCCCCTGCTCACACTCTCTCTGTTTCTCTCAAAATAAATAAATAAACTTAAAAAAAAAAAGAATTAAAACCTATGATATTATTGCCACATTTCAATCCTTTCTTGGGTTAATGGGACAGGCTCAAAATGGGCTCAAAATGGGCTCTGTCACTCTTTTTATATGAGGGAACTTGGGCAAACCATATACTTACAGAACCTCAGTCTCTTCTGCTCTGAAATGGAGATAAGGATGAACTGCTTTGCTGGATTGCTATGTGGATTTGAGGCAATGATATGTGAGAAATTTCCATATAAATTATAGAAAGTCAAATAATGTAAGTTTCAATTTCCTAGGATAAATAAGCTGCCATATAATAACATTGCAACCAAATTTTCATCATAATTTTCTCCATCTACCTCCCTCATACAATTGATTAGTTATAATAACTTTTGTTTTGAGATATTCTAGAAGCTTTGGATATTCTTGATTGTTGTTTTTCATTATGGTACTTTTTAAATCTAGGAACCAGGAATCTGTGATATACAGAATACTTATGTGTGTTGAATCATCTTATCCTTGTGACTAATTTGGGGGGATTATTTGAAAAGTGTTTTTTATTCCTGATTTCATGAACCATGCTCACTCCTAGGCTTTCTCTTATTCTTGTTGGTGTCTATCCATAGACTACAAATGAGTTTTAAATGGATTATAGGTGAGTTATTAAATTATCTAGTGGTTAGGATAACCTTCAGTCATGTTCATTTCTTTTTTGAGTGTGTGGTAGTAATTTTGATTGTTTGCAAATGTCTTCTCCTTCCACACATGTGGTAAGCTGGTAGTTCCCCATCCCCTGTGAACTTAGGCAGAATATACACAGCTTGCTTTGGCCAATACAGTGTGAGTAGAGGAAACCTCTGTCCCCTCCAGGTGGGAGCTTTTAAGAGCCATTGTGCAAGTCAGCATCTTCCGATTGGCTTAGAGCCTGCTTGACCATACGTGCAAGGTGGTGCTCTCTCAGCCCATATCTCCAAAGGATTATGAGAAAAAGTTTTGTCTGTTGACCCACTTGGGACTTGGAGGTGTATGAAAAATAAATTTTCATTGGGTTATACTCTCTAAAATTTGGGGGTTCTCTTTATTGCAATTTAACTGGTTGAAACAATGTAGACTCCTTTAACGGATCACCATTACCTTTAAGCATGTGAAAGCTTATATGTGAACGTTCTCGGTATAGAGAGAATTGGAAAAAGTTCCTCTTGTTACCATAGAGACAACCCAGAGCTAAAACAGTAGGGAAATTTGCAAGGAAAATAATTGAAAGATCATGGAATTTGGATCTGATGACTTGGTCCTAGCCCTATCATCATTCTGTTTCACCTTTGCTACAACTTTTATAAATTGAATAGCATAAAACATTATTGAATTTTTAAAAATATCATCCCTGCGTAGGAAAGTGATTCATAGTGTGTGGAAGAATTCTCACAATTAACTGCCATTGCCTCGTAAGGACATTGTAAAATTTTACTTAGTCTCAGAAATTGTTTACTAAGTAATAATAATGAATTATTTATTGAATCTCTTTTTCTCCTCTCTTTAGATCTTTAGATTAAAATCTGTTTTGATTAAATAAAGCATCTTTTGGGATTGATTTATGGCCAAATGGCTGCTGCCTACACTGACTTGGTTTAGAGGGTGCCAGTGAAGAGAGAAGTGTGGAAATGCAAGTACTTCCTGAAGAGGAAGCCACACTGGTAAACCCTAAAGCTGAGTGCAAATGGCAGATATTGGAGTCATTCCTAGGACTACTTTGTACTGAGGCGGGGAAGTGACAGTGCCCTCTTGGTGGAAGAGGGAGGAGCAGGAGGTTGCTGGGCAGTTAGACCTTCAAGAAGCTGTGGGAACAGTGGCTGGAGTGAGGGAGCAGATAAGCTCCAGTGCTCCAGAGTGAGTAAAGGCAAAGAAAGCTTGAATTCTAGAAGACAAGCTTCCTACTCTGAAAATTTGCCTAGCGCCTTCCTAAACGCCCCTGAGCTGTAGCCAGACACAGGAGACAACCATTGATATCATAGCTTGCTTCCTCTTTAATCCTCCCTGTCACCTCCTGGGCCTGTATTCATTAGCAGCTCCCAAGAAGCACCATGTCTACTCACCTGTCATGGCGACTTTTGGGAACTAAAAAGATTTGGAGACAACTTCTATCCTTTCTAAGCAAGGATGGCATTTGCCATCTCTGTCCTCCTATTGAGCTTTTTTTATTTTCTTTTTCTTTTTTTAAATTGCATTAGGACACTAAGTACAGGTAGTAGGAAGATGGGCTTTGGAGTCAGATGGTCGGTAAGATGGCCGGGGCTCTAGTCTCACCTCTATCAATTACTTATGATGGCAACATACTTAAGCATTTTTTTTAAGGCTTAAATACCGTTTCTATCTAATCACATTATACACAATGTTCAGAATGGTTCTAATGGTGAATTCCTTATAAAGACATACTGAAAATTAGTTCTTGGATTTTTCTGCTAGTAACTCTTGACGTGCCAGAGAGTAGAATTTCAATGTGGTATTACATATTCTGGCTCACTGAGAAGGTTAGCACCATGGCAAAGTTCTAGCAATTATTTATAGACATGTGGGGGGGTGGTGGGGAAATTGTGTGGCTCTCACAGTGGTCTACTCTCGATATTCCATCTGCCGCAGGAGGTCCAAATGGGACAAACAGGTATAGATACTGTGGGTAAATTCTTTTGCAATTGACAGCCCATCTTCTTGTTTTTTCTGCAGGGCCCACACTAAGAGTGTTGCAAGCATGGCATCTACTTAGAGGAGGAATTTAGGATGTAAGCTTTGTTTTCTGTTTTCTTCATCATGATGAGAAATAAGAATCCAGGGGGTGGCTGCTCCAAATGCTTCACAGTTTAATGAAGCTAAATTTTGGCCAAATTTCTATTGAGCTACTGTGGCAGATTAAGGATGGACATAAATTCTTTGATACTGCCTCCATTGAGAGTAGAGATCTATTGAATATGGGATGGTTTGCGACTGCTTTGACCAATAGCAAATGGCAAAATGATATCATTCAAGTGTCAGCTGTTTGAAGGAGGACTGGCATCTTCTAAGTTGTTGCTCTCTTGGAAGCCAGCTGCCAGGCAGGGAGACTACCCTGAAACAATCACTTTGAAAGAATCCAAGGCCACATGAATGAGTCCCAGAGAATACGACATCATGGAGAGAGAATGAGGGAGGGAGGGAGAGAGAGAGATGGAGGGAATGTCAAGGAATCCTGGAGTTTCCCATATACAGTAAAGAGGCCATCTTGAAAGTGGGCCCTTCAGTCCCAGCCAGCAGCTAATATCATGTGGATCAGAGACCAGTCACCCAGCCAAACTCATTCTGAATTACTGACTCATAAAATTGTAAGTGGATGGAGTGTTTATTTTAATTCATTTGAGGTAATGTAAGTTTTGGGGTAGTTTGTGATGCAGTAATAGATAGCCTGGTAAATTGGTTTTATAATCCTAAATTCTGTCATTGTTTTTAAAGTTTAAGGTTTGTTTTTATCATTAATTCCTTGGAAATGGTTATCCTATTTGAATTAAGAGAATTTTTAAGAGATTTCTTCACAAGTTGTTTCAAGGAGTTAGGGGGTCAGTGTGTCTCCAGGAAGCTGAGGTAACGGTGGGGAAACTGAGGCAGCTGCAGAAAGAAGAGAAAATGGGGAGAATATGAGGAGCCAGAGAAAGGACACAGGGCCTGAGGAATGTTCGGTGTGGCACCCTCCTCTATCCTGGGTGCTCTGACCACCATGCCAAAGCATCCTGTTTCTTTGAGTTATGTGTGGCCTGATGAGAAGCATCCGTTCACCGAAACTGGCTTATATCTGTTTGCTTTCATAATATGCTTGGCCAAGTGATAGAGCAGAATCTATATCTCACACTATTCCTTCTTTGGCAAGCCCTTCCTATTTTTTCTTTTTTTAAAGAGCCTATCGGCTCTTACCTATCACGTGAGACAGCTCTGGGAGAATTCCTCCCAGCTAATCGAGATAGTCTTCCTCCTTTGTGCTCCCATGGCAACCTGAGCTCACCTCTGGCATTTAAAATGCCATATTGAATCATTTGCCAAGGTTTTGGTTACTTCCAGGAATGGCATATTTCCCAAGGGCAGGAAACATTTCTTGTTTATTTCAATGTCTACCAAGTGCATAGAAAGGAATTTGGAACTTAAGTGCTTCATGAGCACTTCGTTGCACAGAACTGAAAGGAACCATCTTGTGCAGAGGTCATTTCTTTTGGTGATTTCTAAACTACTGAGCCCATTATGCGAAGCAAGACAAGTCAGACAGAGAAAGACAAGTACCTTATGATATCACCTATATGTAGAATCTAAAAAAAGTTAAACCTGTAAAAAGCAGAGTAAAATGGGGCACCTGGGTGGCTCAGTCACTTGAGCATCCAACTCTCAATTTCAGCTTAGGTCATGATCCCATGTGCTCTCAGCACGGACATTCTCTGTCTCCTCTCTCTCTGCCTGTTCCTCACTCTCTCTCTCTCTCTTTCTAAAATTAAACAAAGCAAAACCAAAAACAAAGAGTAAAACGTGGTTATCCGGGGATGGGGGGGATAAGTGGTAGTGTTTAAGGGTACAACTTGTAATGAATAGCATATAGGCCCTAAAGATCTAATGTGCATTATAATGATATAGACAATTACTGTGCTATAATTATGTAATGTGATAAATATCACTGCATTGGCAACCATGCCAGTATATAAATGTATATAAATGTATCAAAGTTACACACTGTACACCTTAAACTCACACAGTGTTACACATCACATTTATGTAAAAACAAGCAAACAAACAAAAACTGATGCTGTTGAGACCATGGGAAACCTGCCTTTTGAGAGTAGGTAGGCTTTCTCTGAAATCAGTTCTTACTACAAAGAACTAATTATCTTTTCCTCCTCCTCACCTCCCTCATTTTCTGGAAGCTTGTCTTTCTGTCTTTGTGGGGTTGTAACAGCACATACCACACCTTGAAGGGGAATGATATGAAGGTAACTTGGGGTGCCTGGGTAGCTCAGTCGGTTGATCTCATGGTTCATGAGTTCGAGCCCCACATCGGACCCTGTGCTGACAGCTTGGAGCCTGGAGCCTGCTTCAAGTTCTGTGTCTCCCTCTCTGTCTATCCCTCCCCCATTCATACTCTGTCTCTCTATATATATAGCTCTCAAAGATAAATAAACATTAAAAAAAAAAGGTAACTCAGTTGGGAACACCTGGGTGGTCAGTCGGTTAAGTGTCTGACTCATGATTTCAGCTGAGGTCATGATTCCAGGGATCATGGAATCGAGCCCTGCATTGATTTGTGGGATTGAGCCCCGCATTGGGCTCTGCACTGGGCATGGAACCTGCGTAAGATTCTCTCTCCCTCTGCCCTTCTCCCCTGCTCGTGCATGCTCTCTCTCTAAAATTAAAAAATAAGTAAAGGTAACTCAATCTGGAGCCATCCTTAGATTGATGCTTACTACTTTTTCTGTCTCCTTTCCACGCCCTCCTCTTACTTCTTTCCTGTCTTTTTGTAGGACCATTTTCCTCATTATATTCCTTTGTTTTCATTATGGGGCATGATGAGATAAGACTGGTCATTTGTTCTTCCTCTGCTTCTTCAGTAGGGACAGAAGTGCACAGGCATCCTCAGGCTCTGATTCATCAGAGACTCTCTGGTCCCCATTTCCTCAACTGTGCAAGAAGCAGGGTAATTAAATAGTTCTCAGACCGGCTAATGGGATAGAAGCAAACTCGAGGTGCAATGGTAGGTGTCAAAGCACTTTGCAAAGTGAACTGATATATAAATACTTTGTGCGTTGTGTGAGTTCAGCTGGTCTCTGCCTATCACTATCTAATTGTGTAATTGACCCCCTACTACTCACCTAGTGTTGTTTCTGACCACAAATCCTTGAAACAATTAAAGTCTGCATGTTAGATATGTCTTCAAGGATTTCTAAGGCCTGCCACTGTGGCATTAATGGACAGAACCAGAGAAGCGGAAGCAGTGTTTGATGAATGTACTATAATTGCTCTTTGCTATGACATAGTAATAGGAAAATTCATATAATTGACAATGTAAAGGCCCCTACTGTTAGCAGCTGCTTTAAATTTAATGGAGCTGAGATTGTTAATAGTCTTTTCTTCACAGGGGTCTTTCCTTTGGCAGCTATAGCACAGAGCTAGCTTGTCCCATCCTCTAGACTTTCCCTCCGGGCCCACAACCCAGCTCACTGTGACAGAAGATGATAGGGAATAGGTCCATTTGCACTTTTTTGTCTTGTCTTAATTATCTGGTGGAACCATCGGTGTGTGATACATGGCATTCCCTCCCTGGGGAGGGACTTCTCCTTATGCAGCATGATAGTGTAGAAGGACAGTTCTGGAACTGAACCAGGGATGTCCCATGTACTAGCCACGAGTTTGGGACAAGTTACTTAACCTCTCTGAGCTGTAATCTCTTCTAGACAATATAAAAACTAAAACCTACGTAATGTAAAGTGACTGGCACGGAGCATGGAATGTGTTTATCAAATGTCAGCCTCTCCATACGTCATACCAGTCTTCCAAAATTAGCTAAGTCCTACACTACCAAGTTTCTCTAAAGTCTTCACTCTCTGGTTTGCCACTTTTCTCACCAAAACGACACAGCAATCTGACTGCATTACAAAATTCCTTAGAACTGTTTCCCCTTCCCCTACAAGGGCTACCTTATTTTGCCAAACAACCAATATGGGTCTTAGGTTATAAAAAACAATGCAGAAGATTTAGCATAGGGAGTCTAGCTGTTAGAAACTTGGGGTCATTACCATGGATTAGGTTGATTAGCATAGGATGGATTCATAGGTGCAACTCAAAGCCAGAGTAAAGCATTAAGTAATTCTACTTAGACATTGATGCATGTCTTTTGAATGAAAAACATCAGATTATAAAATTGTGTGTGCATGTGTGTATGTGTCTAGGAGAAAAAGAAGAAGGAGGTGGGAGAAAGAGAGAGACAAGAGAATTCTTCTGGGGCTCAGGCGCCTGCAGGAAGAAGCGTGTTTAGTGAAGTTTCTCACTAGGTCTACTCTAATTGTTCCCCTTGACTGCAGATAAAGCTTATTTATATTTTCCTTTTTCCTTTTTTTTTTCTTTGTGCCTGTCACCAGCCTTCTCCAGGTAAACAAAAGCCATAGGTGCTGACTCCATTCTGTCTGCAATCATTCAGACCATTTTCCTATGTAGTGATTTTGCAATTAGTATTAACTGGGGACTACATCATTTATCCGGGGAACAGATGGACATTAGAACGTGCCCAATTTAGACCAATAGAATATTTATAGACCGCTGCAATAATAATTCAGGAAGAACACTACAGTTGCCTAACCTTCTTCTAGAAGAACTCTAGAGTTCTAGAAGAACTTTCCTAAGAAGGAAGTAAGGTGTGTTAATTTTATTAAATTCCTTATTTCTCTTACTGTATGAGCTTCTCCCTTACTAGCTCCTTAATGTGTGTGCTACTGAAACTAACCATCTTTTATAAGTAATATTGATTTTTTTTTCATGTCTTCCAGTCATCTTTATTTTTGAGAAAGAGAGAGAGAGAAAGAGTGCAAGCAGAGGGAGGAGCAGAGAGAGAGAGGGAGACACAGAATCCAAAGCAGACTCCAGGCTCTGAGCTGTCAGCACAGAGCCCACTGCGGGGCTTGAACTCACAAACTGCAAGATCATGAGCTGAGCCTAAGTAGGATGCTTAACCGACTGAGCCACCCAGGCGCCCCTGCCAGTCATCCTTAATCAAAATATTCTGTCACCTCAAAGTCTTCCACTGGAAGATTCTGCTTGACATACAAGCTCTTAATGGTTGGCATTCAACACTCTACCCAGCTCTTGTGCTTTGATGAGCCCTCTAATATGGTATACTACAACTCTCAGAAGCATGTTTTCCCCTTGAAAATGTAGTTTTTACTCTGTTGATACTTGCTTTTGTTTTTGTTTATTTTCTTCACTTTTTTTCATAAGTTGTTATTATCTGGAAATGCAGTAATAGGTGGCAAAAAAGGTATCACTCAACAAACAAAAGATCAAAATGTTGCCATCCATTAAAGGACAAATGGAAGATGTATAGCCACTTAGGTGTGGGCCAGCAATTATAAAACAGGGAAAATGGATACATTCTCTGAGATATGTCATTTCCCTGAAGCGAAAGTGAGCACTTGGTGATATATACTTATAAGTCTGATGGATTAATCTTTGCCAGTAATCATCTTAACACATAACTTTGCAAATATCTCGAGGAATCGTGTATGTCTGCCAAATGTTTGTACTGTTGGTGCAATTTAGGGTGTCCTATATACATCATTAGTCCCACTAATGTTTGGACACTCCTGTTGGGACAAAGGCAATTCTCTGGAGATGGGAGCAGCCATGAGTTGTTATAAGCCAATGTGCACATGTACACTGCATAATAGAAGACATCTGTGTGGGGGACCACAGCATTCTTTACTATCCATTCCTTGTACTTCTCATCAAGTGATACCTATATTAAGTTTATGCCTTTTAAGCACAGCTTCTTCAGGGTTTGGTCATATTTAAAAAAAATTTTTTTTAAATGTTTATCCATTATTGAGAGAGACAAAGACAGAGACAGAGACAGAGAGAGAGTGTGAGTGGGGAAGGGGCAGAGAGAGAGGGAGGCAGAATCTGAATCAGGCTGCAGGCTCTGAGCTGTCAGCACAGAGCCTGATGTGGGGCTTGAACTCACTAAACGTAAGATCATGACCTGAGCTGAAGTCGGATGCTCAACCGACTGAGCCACCCAGGCACCCCTGGTCATATTTTGGGTGAAACTTATGACCATAGTGTTTGTTGTTACACCTTCTTAGGTAAAATGTGTTTGTCTGAGATGTGTTGGTAGATCAGACACTCTATCAGCCCTTGGATAGTGGTGCTAGCTGAGATCATGTGGATCCAAAAGGCAAACGCGGAATATGTGTTGATTTTGGTGAGTGATGAAGAGCTGCCACTACTGGGGGACAGTGTGAAGAAGAAGTTTTACTTGCTTCAAGCGGCTGCTTTGTTTTCATGAGGGGTGGTACCCTTCTGAGATTCCAGTTTTGTTCTCTTTTGCTAGTAAGTGGAATATTGAAAAGGGCAGGAATTAGACTGGTTAGTATCAGTGAGGGAGGTCCTGCTGTCTGACTCACAAAAAGTCTATCTCTGCCACTATGGCCGCTCTTTTTATGAGTTCATCATGCAAGCACCGTAGTGGTCAAGCTCAAAGGTTAGAAGATATCTACTCACTGAGTCATCTTGTTTGTGAAGTGTTTAATGCCTCTTCTGAGGTGGACACACTCTGCTCAGCATTAATGTGTCATACGAAGATCCTCATATTTTGTGCTTACTCTCAAAGATTCATTTGCCTGACACATCCCCAGGTCTCCTTGTTCCCCGTCCTTTGATCTAGTTCTTTCCAAGCCATTGACCAATCAGTTAAGCTATTTCTGCCTTCTTGAGAATCGATATATACGCTCCCTTTTGTCTACTGTCTCTGCATTCCAAGCTCATCACCCCTTGTAGTGTCTGAAGCTCTGCCAAATGGGAGGCTTTCCCCGTGACGGTTTTTCAGGGCTTCCCCTGAGAGGTGACATGGTGCAGTAATACTTTATTTTTTGTTTGCATTCACTTAGTAAACTGACCCATCTGTGAATCAAGCTTGTGTATTTCCTCTCCCATCAGTTAGTTATAGAAAATGCCCATGTGACAAGAGTGTGAGCTGAGACAAAGGCACCAGAGAAACATGGGTTCTGACAGCTGTTCATTACCTTATTTGTGTCTCCTGGACCAGCTTGAGCCTGATTTTGCATGTACCACATCTGCTTGATTAATGATTGCTGCTAGAACGCCCCAATGTTATGATTTGGTGGATCTGAAAGTATCCAATTTATGATGAGTAATTCTGACCATACAGTTACTTAATTCCCGAGGGCAGATGTGCAGTTTCTAAAAGATCTAGTATTATCCCAAGACCTATTTTTTGAATGGACTATAGTTTTTCTGCTACATGTGACATGACATCGACTTTCTTCCAAATCATAGGAGTTTCTGCTGTGGCCATCCTGTTGGGTCTTCCCAGAGTCCTACACAATGTCTTTCTCTACCATGATCTGTCTCGTATCATGGAGTCTGCTGAGCCATAGAAATAAAATGTCAGCACTTCAGAACCAAAACCTGAAGTACTACAGAGAACTATTTTTTTCTGGACCTTAACAGAAGTTGATAATAGCCTTTAAATCAACATGGTGAATTGGTAGTTTCTGTATTCCTAATGCAGAATATACTGCCTGCAAAACCCAAAGGAACCTATCAAAGGTTGGGTTTCATTCTTTGTGGTAGGAAACATGACATATTTCCCCACTCTCTGGACTGGATATGCATGTCTAAGGCATCCATACTATTTGCCACTTCTTGCTCATCAGCTTCAATTGACATGATGTAAATTCTCTCCAAAATATCCAGAAAGTTGAAGGTTAGCAAAATATGCCATCTCAAAATATGCCACTTTGGCATAGGCTTATTTTGAGCTGAAGGCAGTTGAAAAGAAGTAAATATAAGAGTATCTCTTTGCCCTCCCCTTATTCGCTTAGAGGCAGGATACAAATTTTTAAAGGTGTTTCCCTTTCCTTCTCTACCAGGAAGGACAGAAGTTAAC
This sequence comes from Panthera leo, assembly GCF_018350215.1. NCBI lineage: Eukaryota > Metazoa > Chordata > Mammalia > Carnivora > Felidae > Panthera > Panthera leo. The sequence continues at coordinate 22,395,784 of NC_056691.1, read as the reverse complement.
CACCAGAGATAACCAGGTCCTTATCGGCCCAGAGAGGAAACCAAAGGAATCTATATAACAAACCTTGAAACTAGCCCTTATCTACCTTTAGTTTCCCCATTTTTTTGCCTTCCCACAGAATGCTGCCCCTGGAACTCAAAGTCTCTTACCTTTGTCTTGTACATCTCTAAAAATATATTGCTCTTTTGTTAAGATGTTATATAAACCCACATTCTAACCACCCCTTTGAGTTACTCATCTCTGAGTGCTCCCAAGTACATGCGCAGTGCACAAGTTAATAAAGTTCTGTTTTTCTCTTGTTAATCTGTCTTTTGTCAGGCGAATTTACAGAGCCCCAGACAGTGAACCTCAGATAGGTAGAAGGAAAGTAGTTCCCCTTTCCTACACAATCCAGGTCCCTTCAATCTATTGTATGCCAGAGGTTGTGAAAATGAGCACAACCTTGGAATAGGACCGTAAATGTGTATCCCATGTGTTTTTGTTTACTCTAATTTCTGGGGTGGGTGGGGGTAATTTCAAGGGCTACTACTTTGCTTTCTTACTACAAACATTCCTAATCTATAGGTCAAGGAACCATGTGAAATTTCTGCTAACTGCTAAATATGTGCACTTGAATTACCCATTTGGGGAGCAAGGAAGTGACAACCAAGAGGGTCCATAGAGACAATAACCCCTCCTGTGGGATAGACCTGGGTCAGAACTCCATTTATTACCTTTACTAACTGAACTCCTTATACCCCTGCTGTAATGCAGAGGAAAGCAAGATGGCACATGGATCTCCTGGTATCAGATTGAACTTGGATGCTGTATTTGACAAACCTGGAAAAATCTGGAAATTCCCCTTTCCAAGTGTGCCATTACCCAAGTAAATGGCTATAGGTCCCACTTGGGAAGGATGGAAGAATCACTGTTGTATGTAATTGCTGGTGTTAGCTTCAGCAGCACGTATACAGAATTGGAAAGATACAGAGAAGATTAGCATGACCCCTGCGTGCAGATGACATGCAGATTCATGTATATACCTGCTGCGGTGTCAGAGATCCCTTCATCATCTGGACCTGGATGCTCCTTCAGTCAGTGGGTCCTGCATCTGGGAGTTGACTCCAGTGTGGAAACTGAGCAAAAGTTTGTGACTTTCCACTGGGGAGTGTTGCCTTCTACTCATCTATTCCTAATTTTTCTGATAGATATAGATATAGATATTTAGATATAGATTTGACAGTACCCTGGGCAGTTGGCTGCTTATTGATCTTGCCTCTAGGAACACCACGTATTTCAAGGCGTCTCTAAGACCGTATTAAGTCAGACCCCTCTTGGCTGCCATTCAGACCTTGCTAACCATGCTATTCCAAGATCCTATCATCCCCTTTCCTTCTAGGGAACTCAGTTCTGTAACAGCTACTAATTCAGCCCACCGAAGACAGGCATTACTGAGCATTGCAGTGATGTTCCTCCCTAGTTCATTCCTTATTGCTTTAATAAGTGGAGTGCTCTCCAGGCCCTCTTAAAGGAAATGACCAGCTGGTAGGTTTTCCAGTTGTATATAATAGATCCATTCTAGCATACTTAGCTCTCTAAGCCTTCTGAGCTCTTTCTCACCGTTTTCCAGAGCCTCTCTAATTTAATGCCAGCTGTCATTTTTTCCAAGCCTGTAGAACCATCACTTAGAGTTCTTGCCAGGGAGTTAAATAAATCCTGTTTCACTAGCGAGTTCCCTCATATGGTAAATCTTCCTTCATCTAGCTTTATATGCCACCTTCTTGATCTGGCATCTTCAAGATTCACTTCCAGACATATTTTCCTGGTTCCTGCCAGCACATGTTACCCATGTCCTGTAGCAACTTTGATGTATAATCCCTCCTAGTCCCTGACACACCCAGCACTTCTCCAGGCTGGCTATGCCAAGGTTTGATCATGTGTAAGGGCCTGATCATATTTAAAGTCCAGGTGGACTTTAAGAGAGCAGATCCTAAGGAGGTTATTTGTTGTCTTGTTTGGCACCTACCTCATTTGAGGCCTCTGCAGAGTCTTGAACAAGGTGGGTTATCTCTCTTCCAAAAGAAGTAGGCCACTTCTGCTGGCCTGGTGGGCTCAGAGAGATTAAGGATACGAAGTTCACTGGTTCATCTACCTACATGTCTTCATCTCAAATCTCAGAGTTCCACTCTTTCCCTCTCTGGGTGCTGTACTGGTATAGGAGATTTGCCTAGGCCTAGAATTCTCTAAAGCTCTGCCAATATTATACTTAACTTCTCTGTCTAATCTTCAGCTGTTTCCACCCTCTGGCTTCAGGTGATGAGAATCTTTTCGAATGCTACCACAGAGGCCTCTGACACTCACACTTTACTTTGAATTATTAAGAGGTCTGAACCTGTCATTTTCTTTCTTCACTAAATCAATGCTACTTAGCAACAGCCACTCAATTTCACAGTCTTTGCAGTTGCTATTTCCCCATATCTCTCCAGCGCCTGGGAAATTGTACCAGGCAGTGCATTCCCTCCACCTGCATCCCATCCCCTTCTCCTCACAGGGAAGTCTTAGTAGTTGCCTGCTACGGCTTCCCAGAGACTATATCAGCCCATCACCTACCACCTGTGATCCAGCTGGCACGTTAGATCCAACTAGAAATGTCTATCCTTAGCCTCTGCTTCTCAGATATATTTCTGATACAAAGCACCTGAGGTTGAATTTCTTAAAAGTGGAGCCTGAGATGGGGATTCTTATTCAAGTAACTCACTAGAGGAGTATTCTCAGGAGAAAAGAAGTGAACAATGCCTGATAGAGCCAGGCGTAAAAGCTAATCATGAATGTGGTCTCAATCAAAGACTTAGCTTTAGTCTTTGAACCCAAGGGAAGCTTTGGAACACATGTGGCAACAAATAACCTCACCCTACGATCAAGAACCAGTCTTTAATCCCTTAGTACCAGTCAATTATTGCCTGAAGTTTGTTGGGTGGGTACCGTGTAGCTTTCCAAGTGAGGAAGCTCCCATTCGGCCAAGGATAATGCTCTAGATGAAGGGTCGGCTGTGAGGTGTTATCAGCTAGCACTTGGAGCGCTAAAGGATGGGCACACTGGCAGATGCAAAGGATCTGTGCACCACCACTATCCGTACAATAGATCAGCAGTACTTCTGAGATTCCACAGTTCAAACCAGCTGTCAGATGATGCCAATATGTGGTCCAAGGACCACACTTTGAGTGGCAAGAAAAAGATTATTTTGTTTTCAGGTTTTTCTACCTTTTACCCCCTGCATCACTTTTCCTTTCCTTTCCTTCATGCTTCCTCTTTCCAGTTATGCTGATTCTACATCTGATCTTCACACCAGTTTGTAGGACGGCATTCAGAGGATGTGGACATCTTGTAAGTTTCTTTCATCAGAAAGGGAAGAAAAACCTCAATTTATTGGTCTGTTTTTCTACTGATGCATCAGTTGCCTACACCACAGTTGATTTTAAGCAGGTTACTTCCTTCACCTGGATGAATAATAGTTCTTTTTGATTTTTTAAAATTTATTTATGTTTATTTTTTTTTTTTTTTTTGAGTAGAGTTGACACACAATGTTACCTTAGTTTCAGATGTACAATTTAGGGATATGACAAGTTTTTGCATAATGCTGTGCTCACAATTATAGCTAGAGTTCTTATGGGCGGGTCTTTTAAAAATTTTTTTAATGTTTATTTATTTCTGAGAGAGGGAGAGAGACAGAGTACAAGCTGGGGAGGGGTGGAGAGAGAGGGAGACACAATCTGAAGCAGCCTCCAGGCAGGCTCTGAGCTGCTGTGCTCTCAGCACAGAGCCCGACCTGGGGCTCGAACCCATGAACTGTGAGATCATGACCTCAGCCAAAGTCTGATGCTTAACTAACTGAGCTACTCAGGTGCCCCTGGGTGGGTCTTTTTAAATATTACAGTCTTAGGAGCTAATTCGAGAACAAGGCAGGACTCTCAACTTTTTGTTAGAAGACTAACAATAACAAAGCCGCCTTAAAGTAGGAACCACAACCAATCTTTTGATTTAAGTATAACACTGAAAGAAGCATTTACAAGCCAAATTACTGTGGGATCTCCTGCTTGGATGGGGGGGGGCACCAAATGTGGGATGACCAGATACGGTGGAAGCCAGTGGCATGGGCAGAGAAAGAATTCACCCAAGGCCGAACAAAGGAGATAGAAGTTTATTGAATACTCAGCAAGGGAGCAGCTGGCTGGACAGCAGAGCAGAGGCTGGCTGCTTTGAGGTGGGTGGGGGGCTGTAGGTAAAGGCGGAAGGTGAGGAGGTATGGGAACTACGGAATTTTCCTTTCTTGGTACTTGTGTCCAACCCATTGGATATTTTGAGGTAGGTCGCCTAATGTGCCTGTGTGTATTCGTACAGAGGGTTACTGTGGGCCCTTCCACCTTTCTCAGGTTTCCTCTGTTCAAGTTAATTGCCTAAAAGTGGGCTCTACAATTACGTCCAACTTATTTAGAAATGCTGAGATTCCCCCAAAGTTAAGGAATGTGTTCAAGTTCACACAGGAAGTGAGTGGCAAAGACTGGATGATATAGGCCTTGGGACCCCTCTTACTGTGCACGACAATTAATTTGAAATTGGATCTCTGGACCTTGAAAACAATGTTTGAAGTCGGGCTGCCAGCCATCATTTTTATACGTATGTTTTGTTCTTAGAGCACAGTGGAGTAGAGCACCAACATGTAAACATGAACATAGAAGCACTATGTCAAAGACAAGGATTGGGAATGTTAAAAGATGCTCTAGAGTAGACTGAAAGGTCTGACTTGGTTTAGGATGCCGACATTCACTTTAGAGAAAATCTCCCGTCATCATAGCATCATCCTCCTTACTGTGGGAAATTTTTAATAAGACTGTGATATCTGCTTCAGATATGAGAAGATGACTTCTTTTATTGCTCTCTGCTTTTCCTTAAGTGTTGTCATTTTTCATGGCATAGAGGTGACCTCGAAAGAGAATATGTTCAGTACAGAACAGACTATCCTTTCTCTATTCACATTAAAATAAGGACATTATCACCACAATCATTAACATTATCCTCTGCCTCCTTCTTCTGGTCCCCCTCCTCTTCCCCCTCCCTCCCCATCATCAAATTGTTAACTCTCATTGAGGGCTAATTATGTCTCAGGCAAAATGTTATGAGCTTTATAGGTATCATCTCATTTAATCCTCAAAACATTTGTATGAAGCTAATACAATTTTTTTTTTGAGAGAGAGAGAGAGACAAAGCATGCAAGCAAGCTGGGAGGGGCAGAGTGGGGTGGGGAGAGAGAGTCCCAAGAAGGGTCCACGCCCAGGGCAGAGATCAATGTGGGGCTCAATTCTACCACCATGAGATCATGACCTGAGCCGAAATCAAGAGTTGGTGGCTTAATCAACTCAGCCACCGAGGCACCCCAACTAATATGCTTATTAGACTCATTTTACAGATGAGAAACTAATGTAGAGAGGATTTTAACATTTTCCCTGAAAGGGAAAAATCTGTTACAAGATGGCTGACAGGACTAATAGGGAAATTCCAGTCCCCCACTGAAGACTCCCCTTTGGGGTTCTTCTTCCTACCCCGCTTGCCGCAGGTGCCAAATTACTGCTAATGTGGAAATGTGGAAGTAACAGACAATAAATTGTTCCCTCTATTTAATGCTCAGGACTCAGACCTCTGGAGAGTGATCTCCTCTGAGCCCGTTGGTGTGAAATAAACCTCCTGCCTTCCAAGATCTCCGAGTGCCGCTTGGTTCTTCCGCCAGGTGATCCAGACCAGGTTCCGTAACATCCCCACAGTCATACTTCGAGTTTGTAATAGCACCTGGATTTGAACTGAAGTTGGCTCGTATTAGAATTTAGTATTGTAAACATAGTGACCTATGTTGGGCAGTTAGATCAGAAGGCAAGTCAGTTTCAAAGGAAGGTAAATGTCATCAATTTAGTTTAGAAATATATTGCATTTATGTTGGTGAATTCAGGGGAACACTTATAGGCCAACAAGAAATCCTAGAGAAGGACAAGATAAGAAGCTCCATGTTGCAGAAGGATGTTGTCTTGTAACCACAAGAGTAAAAGCACAGAAAATGACTACAGTTTGAAAAAATGGAACACTAGATATTTTTTTCTTGGTTTCTCTGACAACAGGGGCCACTCTTCATAATAATTTTACTAAGAAATGTTTATGCAAATAAAGTACATGTTATCAGGCATAAAATAACATGTGTTTTAGACGTTTCCTTAGAAGTCTGAGAAGTGTGGGAGGAATGTCTGCTGTGATAGAGAAGAGGGCAAAATGGGATAGACTTATGTAATGGTACAAAGGGATTTTCCTGAGCCCACATACTCTAGAATTTGGTGGGTACAAGAAAATGATTATATTTTTTTCTAATTTGTGTATAGGTTTTATAAGTAAATGAAATGTATTGTGTATTCACACTGCTTTATTTTCTCTGACACTAGTGCTGCATTGGGAAAAAAGAAAAAAAAAACAGGGAAAAGAAAGGGTAGGTGAGTCAATAAACCTTATAGGACTGGCAGGTATGATGAAGGGGAGTAAAAAGCAATTCCCGCCCCCCCCCCCCCCTTGTTTTCTAAATTTTTGGTTAGAATAGGACTCCTATTACAAGAAACACATTCAGGAAAGAAAAACAAACATGTTTATTAACATGTATATGTTGTGTATACCTGAAAGATACCCAGGGAAAAATGAGTAGTAACTCTTCCAATTCAAGTTTAATACCATCTTCTGAGAAAGACAAAAGGAAAAGAGTTTGGGGGAGGCCAGCTGGGAAGGTGACCAGGAAAAGCCTGGTAAACAGGGATAAGGTTTGTTATGCAGATGTAAGTTTGAGCCTTTTCCCATTGATAAGATTCTCTTGTGATTTAGAGCCATCCTTTTCTTTTTAGTTCAGAGAGGGAGACACCCTTTATAAATGGAGATTCTCTTTATAAATGTAAATTTCCCTTACAAAAGGATAACTTACATTCTGTTTTCAGAGCTTTTTCTGGATCTGCTGTTTCTTAAAATAACCAGCTCAAAATAATTCTTATGCCAAAGAGGCATATTTTGGGGTAGATTCTGCCAGCCATCATTTACATTATTAATAATAAAATATACACCAAACTACTTAGGTTGATTTCTTAGGTGATGAGTGGATTGGAAACAAAAAACAATTGTTTTTTAAGTTCATTTATTTTGAGAGAGAGAGAGAGAGAGAGCATGAGCAAGCAGGGGAGGGGGTGAGAGAGAGGGGAAGAGAGAATCTCTTAACTATGGGAATTATTCTTAAATTTAATCTTGTCCTGGCAACAGCTTTTCAGAGGACCTAGACGAACTCATACCTTTAAGTGGGAAAAGTGGAAAAGTAAGACTATATATCCATATTTGCTTGTATTTATATGAAATACACTAGAAGAATATAGAAAACAAGAAGTTAAGGGAAGCAAAAGAAATGGGGTGGTGGCAATGCATTGGGTGGAGAGAGGGGAGAGAGCAAGACTTTTGGAATGTGTTATCTATGCAAAAAAAATTTTAAAGGCTCTTGGAAAAAGTAATAAAATAACATCCAGAACTGTGTTTAACAGCCTCAGCAGAGTGTACACAATGAGAGAGTGGTAAATGCCTTAAAAATCTCAGAGTACTTACCTAGAGAAAGTCCAAAAAAATCAACAGCTGACCTCTATAAGGTCACTGCAGTCTCAGGACTTAAAATTTGATATTATGATATTTAAAGTTTTTTTTTTTTTTCAATGTTTATTTATTTTGAGAAAGAGTACACAAGAGCAAGGGCAGAGATAGAGGGAGAGAGAGAATCCCAGGGAGGCTCCATGTTGTCAGTGCAGAGCCCGGTGCTGGGTTTGATCTCATGGCTGTGAGATCATGATCTGAGCCGAAATCAAGAGTCCGACGCGGAACTGACTGAGCCACCCAGGCACCCCTGATATTATAATATTTAAATATTGTGAGATTATAAAGCAAGAACAAAAATTGTAGAGAGGAACCCACTTCAATATAAACTTAAGTGCCTGAATGTGATTGAGATTATAAGCCTTTAGAAAATACTATAGACTTTAAGCTGTAGAATTACTATAGACTTTAATACTATGGATTATAAGCCTTCAGAAAATACATAGACGGTATCTATGTAATTCTTCTCAAGCAATCTTTTGTAAAGCCAATATTTTCAGGTTATTAATTAAATTATTTGTCCTGTTCCTTCAGCTGATCGGAGTATTCTAGCCTCAATGGCTAAACACTTGGGTCCGTTACTAGGGGTAGAGATGTGAAAGGGATACACTCTGACTTCAGACAGTTTTTTCTTGGTCTTCCATGGGCAAAATAAGAAACACTTGCAAGTTTCTGTAAAGCAGAGGTATATGTACTTCCCTAGCAGATGAATAAAGAGGCAGTGCCAGAAGAAAGAGGACAGGACAGATTAATTCTTCTTGAAGGCATTGGGGGATGGGTGCTTCATGAAGATGACATTTGAAATAGATGCTTAAATCCAATTGTTATTTGTATGTTTGTTTTTCTGAGTTAAGGAAGGGGGATGGACATTCCAGATGGAGGGAACTTTTGAAATAGATGCTTGGAGATGTGGAAGGTCATGGTGGACGCAGGGGCACTAGAGCAAGCCCACGAGTGTGAGTGAAGGGAATGGCAACAAGTGAGTCTAGAGAGTGAAGGGATGCCGTCCTAAGCATTTTGGACTTTGTATTAGAAAAAAAAGGGGGGGGTGGTTAGGCATCGATGGTTCTAGAGAGGAGAGTGATGTGTTGGGATTCATGGGCTGTGCAGGAGGGATATAGACTATAATGGGAAAGGACCAGAGTCAGGGAGGTCAGATCCAAGGTTATCAAAATAATCCAAATGAGAGATGACAGAGGGCTGCAGTGATGCAGGGGCCATTTCCAGGCCCAATCAGTAATATATGGAGACAACTGGATAGGAAGATAAAGGGGGAAAAGTAGTCAAAGCACACTGATGGATTTCTAGCTCTGTTCACGGGGTCATGATGATATTGTTAGATAAAACAGGAAAAAAGATCAGACACAGATTTGGAGAGAAACAAATGAGTTTGATAAGGTTAACACACTGGTTCCAAATTTTTAGCCTCTGAAGAATTTTTTCCTGGTTCTCAGCTATCAGTTTATGGACTAGTTGTTTCCCTAAATATTACCATGTCCATAATAATAGGCATTAATGAGAATACCCAGAAAGCAAATGATAAACACACATAGCCCTTGTCCTCTATAATGCCCTGCTCAGACAGATGTCCCAGGGTAGGAGATGGAGATGTGTGCTTTAAAGACCAATGTCTGGGTGGCCTAAGATGGGAATCTAATAAATGAAAAAAACCTAACATGATCTAAGATACGGCATCCATTTGCTAGACCTTGCAAGCTGACTTTATTACAGACTGTCAGGGTAGACAGTGACAGATCATTTTGTAGGGCCCAGAGAGAGCCAGATCTATCTGCCTAGAAAAACAAATAAATCCCAGTTCAGAACTGAGGTTAAAAAAGATTTACAAGGCACAGTGATGCATGTACCCCCTTCTGGGTGGGTTGTGGTGGCTGGCCACGGGAGGCTAGCCTCATTGGTTCACATATCCTGCCATCTGGGGACATGGTGAATTCCTGGGCTCATTGTACAGGACATTTTCCCATTTCCCTCTCTATGGTCTAGTTTGGGCAGAAAAATGGACGACAGGCTGGGGAGGATAAAAAATAAACAAGAGAGGGAAAAGAGTCTCTCTCTGAGCAATCTTATAAAACAAAGCATAAATCTTTAACTGCCTGACCTTTCAGCTCACATGATTCTTGGTGCAGAAGGGATAAATCAGGGCTCATCTAGAGGCTCCGGGGAGGATAGCTTCCTGCCTTCCAACAAGAAGCAACCTATTTGTGGAAAGCACATAGATGTGTCATTGTTTTTAATAGAAGCTCAATTGATTTCCTAGAAATTGAAATGTTCCCTTGGTTGGGAAATGAAATTTCTAGTTGGCCGTTCCACCTTTGGCTGCCCCTTGGTGGAAAGTCTTATTGCACATTGCTAGAATTAGCAGAGAGAGGTCAAGTGAAAGGTCTTGGGGTCACACTTCCTCATAACAGGACACCATCTCCTAAATGCAAATAAAACTGGCAGAGGTTGAAGGTTGCACAGACGCAACTCCTACAATATAGTGAAGGAGGTTTTTGTTAACCCCTCTTTTGCTGGTCGCTGTTTTCCCTGCCCTGTGTTGCTCTCTTGCCATCACAGCCCATAAATATTCCATTAGAGCCAAGGATGGTTCCCAGATGCAGCGGTACAGCAGGTATTTTCTACGTGAGGGCTTGCTTGGCACTTCACTGCAGCCCGACCCTTTGTCCCAGCAGCCAAAGTAATGAGTATTTGAAAAAAATTAAATTCGTTTCTTAAATGCATGGAGAAAGGGGTGTGTTTTTTCTCAGTAAGCTGACAGTGTTATCACGTGACTGAAGCTCCCCCTTCAGAAAAAGGAAAATTTTTTTCTTTTTACTTTATCTGTAGGGTGGTAGTAGTGGTGACCAGAAACGAGGAGATGGTAAATTAATAGTTTGAAGGTAGAATTGGAAATCACAGCTCATTGGTAAAGCCTACTGTTAGAGTTCCTAGAACCAAAGATGAGTTTTGATCATTTTTGACCTCTCTGTCTCTCTTTTTTTAAATTATTAAGGCTGCTGAAATGTGGGGGGAAAAAAAAAAGGCAGATATGCCAGGAGCCCATACTTCCTGAGGTACTTATTATGAAAAAAAAATCAAGGAAATAATTATTTTATTTCATTGAAAAGATAAGCTTCTGAATCCTTCCCAGATCCCCTTTGCCTGAGTCTTTCCTCTTGGCCCTTTTCAAGTATGGCAGCCACTTCATGAAAAGGAGCTGCTTCTGAAGCCCCAGTGTCACAGGAAATTAACTAGAGCACCTCCTAGAGGCAACAGCCCAACTTCCTAAGGAAAAGAGAACGTATTCCTCAGTTTAGGATGGCTATATCTGAGGGTATCTGTCATTTAAAGAACAATGGCCATTATCAATGAAAATTTGCCACCCTTTTCTTTAAATGCCATTTTGTTAGCAGATTATTTCTGCATTTGCTTTTTCTAAGATTGTCCAAGCTGCTAAAATACAGAAAAAGAAGTAGTGATAATTTAGGCTGGAGTAACGGTGTTGATCTCTTTGGCACTAATATCATCAATTTGTCCTGCTTTGTTTACTAATATTTACTATTAGTTTGCATTTGTCCTATTATTTAAGATTTATTTATGACCTAGTGGGGACCAGTTGGACTGAAAATTAGAATATCATTTTAGGTCTCTAATTTACTTTTTGTTGACACAGGGTAATTTAGCCTCTGTGTATCAGATTCCAAGTATATATCTTAATCTGATGATAATTAGTCTACTTTTAAATTACTGGTTTTAGGGGCACCTGGGTGGCTCAGTCAGTTAGGCATCCAACTCTTGGGTTCTTCAGTTCAGGTCATGATCTTAATTTTCATGAGTTTGAGCCCTGAGTCAGGCTCTGTGCTGGCAGTACAGGGCTTGCTTGTGATTCTCTCTCTCCCTCTCTCTGCCTCTTCCCCACTCTCACTGTCTCTGTCTCTCTCAAATAAATAAACTTTAAAAAAAAAAACAAACAAAATAAAATTACTGATTTTTATCCATACACGTTACAAATGGCATGCGTTTAACATGATTTTAAAAAATAATAAAAACCACACTAGCCAAAAAAAAAAAAAAAAAATCCAGAAAGGGATTTACACAGGAAATGACAACTAGGCTTATAGTTGCTTCTTATTAAAATATTTTCTAAATACTTATTAATACTCAAATAAATGAGTTTGGTCCCAGTTTTCAGAATGAATTTTATGTTGAATATACCTTATTTATTGCCATACTGATAGTAGAAATCCACCAATAAGTGGTTCAACATTCCTAGTAATATATGAGGAAGGTCAGAGGAAGACTGATTTTTTAAAAATGATTGATTTTACCTCTTTCCTAGGTTATTTCTTCATTAATAAATCACATTTAAATGGTAGTAAAATAGTCTTGTGATTTTTCAAGAATAGTTAATAGTCCAAAGGCTGCCCTTGGCTAAGGGCCATGTATTTCAGGTCTTTTTTTTTTATAGTCATCTATTTATTTCACCCAGCCAATCCCAGCATGGAAGCTACTGCTACTTATATGAAGCTTTTCAATTTAGTCATACATGTGGTGGTAGGCTTGTTTATTTTATTTTATTTTATTTTATTTTATTTTATTTTATTTTATTTTATTTTATTTTTTTAACGTTTACTTATTTTTGAGACAGAGCATGAACGGGGGAGGGTCAGAGAGAGAGGGAGACACAGAATCTGAAACAGGCTCCAGGCTCTGAGCTGTCAGCCCAGAGCCCGACGCGGGGCTTGAACTCACAGACCGCGAGATCGTGACCGGAGCTAAAGTCGGACGCTCAACCGACTGAGCCACCCAGGTGCCCCAAGGTGTGTTTAAACTTGCATTTATCTTACCCTGCAGGAACAGGATGATACTTAAGTTACAAAGGCTCTGGGAAATTTGGAAGAAGTTGGGGGAAAGTGGGGAAGAAGCAATAAAATCAGATAGCCTCATTCTCTCCCTAGAGCAAGAAAAATGCATCCACCCGACAAGTGTACACCTGTTTTCCTGCTTGCAGTCTCTGTGCAAATCATTGCCTATTGTTAGGGAAGTAGACAGGGTCTGTTTTGTAAGACTAAGAAGCAATACAGTGTTTATTTTGCCTCCAAATCATCAAGAAGCATGCTAATTTTCCATGATTTGGAAAGGTTTGGAAGTATGATGGATAGTCATCACTTTGTTAATTAACAACTCAAGGGCCACCCACAGTGGTTGGTAATGACAGAGCAGCTGCAAAAGACACACTTGCTCACCCTAAGTGTGCCCAAGTGCACCCTTCTAGGGACTGCTGTCTGTTCCCAGGGGTGAAAGTTAACAGATGATAATGTCCTCCTACGTAGCTGTTGCCGACAGATGTTTTTCTCGCTCGACCTGGTACTGTGGAGTCACTTCTTTTGTTGCTGTTTCTATTCCTCTTTGCTTGGGTTTCCTCTTAATTTATTCACTCAGACAGGAGTAGTCTTTCCATTAGAAACATAAAGTAAACCACCAAGCCACAAAATTGCTCACTCAAACCACACCACCTATAATAAAAGATCTGTGTTTAGAAAACTGATAGAACAAGAGTATGTTCCTTCTTCAGTTCTGTGTTTCAAAAGACACTGCCTC